>NW_015169790.1:581202-605266 GCF_001447785.1 Gekko japonicus
GCGCAAGGTCATAAGAACATAAGAGACGCCAATGTTGGATCAGGCCAAAGGCCCATCCAGTCCAACACTCTGTGTCACACAGGGGCCAGAAATGCCAGTGCCATCAGGAGGTCCACCAGTGGGGCCAGGATACTAGAAGCCCTCCCCCTGTTGTCCCCCCCCCCAAGAACCAAGAATACAGTGCATCACTTGCCCCAGACCGAGAGTTCCTATCTATACCCTGTGGCTAAGAGCCACAGATGGACCTCTGCTCCATATGCTTATCTAATTCCCTCTTGGAGCTGTCCATGCTTGTAGCCACTACCACCTCCTGTGGCAGTGAATTCCATGTGTTAAACACTCTTTGGGTGAAGACATACTTGTTTTTATGCATTCTAACCTGACTGCACAGCAATTTCATTGAGTGCCCACGACTTGGGTTCTTATATTGTGAGAAATGGAGAAAAGTACTTCTTTCTCTACCTGCTCTATCCCATGCATAATCTTGTAAACCTTGATCATGTCACCCCTCAGTTATTGTTTCTTCAAGCTAAAGAGCCCCAAGCGCTTTAACCTTTCTTCACAGGGAAAGTGTTCCAGCCCTTTTATCATTCGAGTTGCCCTTTTTCTGCACTTTTCCCAAGGCTATAATATCCTTTCTGAGGTGTGGTGTCCAGAACTGTACACAGTATTCCAAATGAGGTTGCACCATCGATTTATATAGGGGCATCATGATACTGCCTGATTTGTTTTCAGTTCCCTTCCTAATGATCCTGAGCATAGCGTTGGCCTTTTTATTGCAGTCGCACACTGTCTTGACATTTTCAGTGAGTTATCTACTATGACTCCAAGATCTCTCTCTTGGTCAGTCTACGTCAGTTCAGACCCCATCAACGTGATAGATCACAGAATCACAGAGTTGGAAGGGGCCATACAGGCCATCTAGTCCAACCTCAATGCAGGATTAGCTTAGAGCATCTCTGACAAGTGTTTGTCTTATCACACAGAAGTGGAGAGGTAATTAGAGAGTTAATTGAGTTGTAGAGTTATTTAATAATAATAACAACTTATTGGGGGCTAGTAGTTTCTTCTCCTAGTTCCTGTTTTGCTTGTCCCTTCCTTTGGTGCTAGCTGGATCTGCCACAGATCAGGAAAGAGATCAGGACTCTACCTACCTAGTTATCTGTGTGCCTGAAAGCTAAGTAAAGATTTTACGTCTTGAAAGACTCTTCAGCCGGTATAAATCCAATCTCCTCCTCCTCCTCCTCCTCCTTCTTGCTTTTTCCAATGCTATAATGCTATAATATCCTCTCTGAGGTGTGCTGACCAGAATTGTACACAGTATTCCAAATGAGGTCGTACCATAGATTCATACAGGGCCATTATGATACTAGCTGATTTGTTTTCAGTTCCCTTCCTAATAATCCCCAGCATAGCATATGCCTTTTTTATTGCCGTGGCACACTGAGTTGACATTCTCACTGGTCATTCTCTGCCAGTTCGGACCCCATCAATGTGTATTTATAGTTAGGATTATTGGTCCCAACGTGCATCACTTTGCACTTGACCACACTGAACCCCATTTGTCACGCTGACACCCACTCGCCCATCCTTGACAGATCCGTTTGGAGTGCTTCACAATCCTCCCTGGTTCCAACCACCCTGAACAATTTAGTATCATCCGCAAATTTAGCCACTTCACTACTTACTTGCAACTCCAAATCATTAATTAACAAGTTAAAAAGCATCATACCCAGTACTGAGCCCTGCAGTACCCACTGCTTACCATCCTCCACTGTGAAAATTGCCCATTTATACTCACTTTCTGTTTCCTATAAATTAGCCAGTTTTTGATCCACAAGAGGACTTGTCCCTTTATCCCATGACTATTGAGCTTACTTAAGAGCCTTTGATGAGGAGTTCTCTTTGAAATAATGCAAAGTGGGATGCATGTCTGTAGAGGTAAGATGGTGATGGTGAGAAGGAAGAAAAGCCAAAACTATTGCTGAAGCAGATGAAATTTTTAATAGAGTACAGCTAAGTTTTACTAACTCCTCACATAGTGATACATACTGGGTTGCCTCTGCGGGAACCTCTGGCTCTATGTCCGTCCCGTCCCCAAGCTTCTTTGTGTCCATATACTACCATTGCCCTTCCACTGGCCTTCTGGGACTCCTCTGGATCTGCTGTGGGCTTCTCCAAATCTACTTCAATATGTTTTCCTGAATGATAGTACCAAAAGCAGATCTGGGAAGCACAGATTTCCATAGCTCCTTGTGCCACATCTGGTTCCACATCCCGTCCCATTACTTCTTCCACTAGTCATTGCCCCTTAGCTCTGGCAGCCTTTTGGTGAGGATTTTTGGGTTCTTTTTAGAAATTATTGGTAGTACATATAAAACGATATAGAGAAATATCTATCACCAATAGTTTTTAAAACCCTGCAAAAAGCAAGTGGGGGGAAATAGATGGCAGGAGTGGAACCATGGTAAATCTCCACGTTAAGTCCCATTGCCTTTGCATCCACAGTTGGTAATGAGAGGGAAATGGGGACTTGCCCCCATGTGGAAGCAATTGCTATACAAAAGTGAAGCTAAGTAATACATTTTGCAAGGGGACTTTGAATGAAGGCAAGACTTTTGAAGACCTAAAATCAGCAAATACCATATTAAGAGATCAGGTTGTAACTGGAAATAGAGATCCAAAGCTGAATCTAGCACTGCACAGTATTTTTGTGAAGATACAGTGGGGGAGGGGAAATGTGCTACCCTGTGGTCCTTGGAAGTAGGGCAGAATGAAAATCGAGCACATTTAATAAGTAACTGAATGTTATTTCTGACCGTGACTCTCAATTTGCTGGACAGAAGTCAAAACATTTGGCAGGGACTCTAGGCTTCTGTATGTTACATCAGTCCTTAATTATCTACAATCAAAATGCTTTGTAGAAAATGAGGTTAAGATGGCAAAAATGGGTGCCAAAGGCTATAAATCAAGGGAGAAAAACCCTGTCTGGCATGGTTGAATTCCAAGCTGTTCATATGGACGGTCTCCAGTGTAATCTAAGAAATACACTTTCAACTAAACAGAGAGAAGGAACTTAGAGTGATTCTGCATGTAGCATTTGCTCCACATTTTCCCAGCTGAGAGGAAAAAGTGGGCTCAAAGCCACATTCAAATACCTCAGGACCAGTGTTCCCTCTAAGCTGAGTTAATGTGAGCTAGCTCACAGTTTTTTAGCCTCCAGCTCACAGATTTTTCTCTCAGCTCAGGAAGGATGGCTCCAGAGCAAACTAAATTACTGTAGTGTATCAAGTCCTGACAAGTCCAGACAAGTCCAGACATGTCCAGGGACAACCGTCTAGCTTCGCTCCAAGAAACAATGGACTATGCGGATCCAAGCCCGCTCCAATCAGGGGGCTAGGCTCCTGGATGAGAAGCCAATGGGACTCTCGGCCACTGTAAATAACCTATTGGGAAGTGGGGGGGTGTTTTGGATGGCGGTTTCTGGGGGAATATAAGCCGGCCTGTGAGCCGGCCAAAGTTGTCTTGTTCCTGATCGAATAAAGTACGCTTTGCTGAAATCACTCTCCGTCTGCGTACTTTTCACTGGCGACGAAGGTGGGATCCATCTCCCTCTGAACAGAGACCATGTTCCGGACATCGCCGTGAGCCGCCGCACCGAATTTGCCACCGCCACCAGCATCGAGCATCTTTGAGAAGCGCTGCTCACCGCACCGTTCCCTAGCTCCAAGCATCGCGCCGCTGACCCCGAGAGCAGCACCGCACCACAACACCAAGCCTTGCACCGCTGACCCCAAGAGCAGCACCGCACCGCTCTGCCATCGACGCCACTTGCCTCCATGGGAGTCGCCTCGCCACCGCACAGCTCCTTCCCTATGCTCACTAAGTCCTGCCGTTCCCGCCGTCACACCATGTGTAGCAGGAAGATGGCGGCCACCCAGGAAAGCATCGCTCCCTTCGATATCTCCCACCCCACACAATGGGAGACCTGGCTCGAGATCCTGAAGAACTATTTCGACTGCCACGACATTGTGGACCAGGGGAAGAAAAAAACTCATCTTCTTCAGCCGTGCGGTATGGACACCGTCTTGCTACTCAAGGACCTCATAGCACTGAAGAAGACCAAGGATGAGCCCTACCCCGTGCTGGTGAAAGCATTGACCGACCACCTCTCGCCGAAGCCCACAAAGTTTGCCGAGCGCATGGACTTTTGTGCGTGGGTCCAAGGGCCGGACGAGCTGGCCTCCGAGTTCTTGGCCGGGCTCAGGCGAGCAGCCACCAATCGTTCCTTTCCCCACCTAGCGGACACCTTGCTGACCCAGTTCCTTGTGGGTCTAAGGGAGCCCAAGCTCCGCAGGAGGCTGGTCTGCCAGGATGACCTGAACCTGGATAAAGCGATCCGGGAGGGGGGGGGCTGCGGAAACCACAGGGGTTCGCTTTACGGGACTTTAATAAGAACCCTGTGGAGATCCGGGGCTGGGGCAAGTTCCGGGTGGAGTTCCAGGACTTTAACGGCCCCTTAGAACTGCTAGTGGTGGAGAAACCACGCTCAAGCTTGCTGGGACTCTCATGGTTCGGCCCTCTGGGACTGTCGTTGCACAGGATCAACCAAGTCTGGTCCCAGTACTTTGGTGCCGTGTGCGCAGAATTTCCCCGAGTATTTGATGGCACCCTGGGGTGGTTTTTGGGACCCCCAATTTCCTTGGACCTGGACCCGGCTGTCCGCCCTATCCGCATTAAGGCCAGGCTACCGCCGATTGCAATGAAGCCTAAGATCGCCTGGTGGAATAAGGGGTCCTGGAACCGGTCGCGTCAGCCCAGTGGGAAACCCCCATAGTCACCCCGGTTAAGCCAAACGGGGAAGTACACATTTGTGCGGATTACAAATGCACGCTTAACAAAGCCCTGCAGGCTCATGCGTATCTGGTGCCAGTGGTGAGCCATGTGTTGGCCGCTTTAGCAGGGGGCCAGGTGTTTGGCAAATTGGACTTGGTCCAGGCATATCAATAATTGCCGGTTGATGCCACCACGGCCGAGGCTCAGACTATCATGACGCACAGGGGGGCTTTCAAGGTGCACCACCTCCAGTTCGGAGTCTCAGTCGCACCGGGTATATTTCAATCTTTTATGGATTCACTCCTAAAAGGTATCCCCGGAGTTCAGCCGTTTTTAGATGACATGCTGATCGTGGCCCCGGACCACTCGTCTTTCACCGACTGGCTGCGGGCTGTGTTACATCGCTTCGACACGGCGGGCCTCAAGGTCAAGTGGGAGAAGTGTCTGCTGGGGGTCCCTAGCGTGGAGTTTCTTGGGTTCGCGGTCGACGCCTCCGGCATCCACCCCACCATGGACAAAGTGAAAGCCATCACACACGCACCGCCCCCAAAATCTAAAGCGGAGCTGCAGGCTTTTCTGGGGCTATTGAACTTTTATCATTCCTTCTTGCCCCTCAAAGCTGCAGTTGCTGAGCCGCTCCACTGCCTCCTGGACAAATCGGCACCTTGGGTCTGGGGCCCGCCGCAAGCTGCAGCGTTCCAAGTGGTTAAGGACCTGCTGGTGTCAAATTCGGTCCTGGCGCATTTCAACGAGGCCCTCCCCATGGTGCTGGCTTGCGTAGCTTCGCCTTACGGGGGCGGGGCGGTCCTGGGACATCGGCTGCCGGACGGCCGCAAGGTCCCGGTTGCCTATTATTCACGGACTTTGTCGGCCGCTGAGCACAACTACGTGCAAATTGATAAAGAGGCCTTGGCTATTGTAGCGGGGGTGAAAAAAATTCACCACTATCTGTATGGACGCCCGTTCATGGTCCTCACGGACCATAAGCCGCTGTTGGGTCTCCTCACCCCCGACCGCCAAACCCCTCAGATGATCTCTCCCCAGGTGCTGCGCTGGTCTATTTTCATGGCAGGGTACACCTACACTCTCGTGCACCACCGTGGAAAAGCGACGGGGCATGCGGATGCCCTGAGCTGCCTGCACTGCCAGTCTGTGACCCTGATCCAGCCCCGGCCCACCTGGTCGCGTGGCTGGAGTCCCTCCCGGAGCAGCCGGTCCACGTCTCGGAGGTGGCTCGTTGCACCTCAAAGGACAAGCTTCTCAGTCAGGTCTTGGATTGGGTGGTGAGGCCAAAGAAGACACGGACCTGGCTCCCTTCGTGTCCCAGAAGGATGAACTGTCTGTCCACAAGGGGTGTGTACTGTGGGGAAGCCAGGTGGTCATCCCTAAGCCATTACGGGAACGAGTTCTAACAGCCCTGCACGAGGCACATCCAGGGGTGATGCGCATGAAAGCCTTGGCCCGGAGTTACGTCTGGTGGCCGGGGCTGGACAAAGACATTGAGGACATAGTAAAGAGGTGCCAGCCCTGCCAGACCTCTCGGCCAGAACCCCCTCGAGCCCCGGAAAGGGCCTGGGAATCCTCTCACTGTCCCTGGTCTAGGTTACACTTAGATTTTGGGGGATCTTTCTTTATACTGGTAGACTCTTACAGCAAGTGGATGGAGGTAGTCCCAGTAACCTCCACATCATCAAAAGCGGCCATCCGGGCAATGTGGCGGAACTTCAGCGCCCAGGGAATCCCCGACACGCTGGTCACGGACAACTGGACAGCTTTTACCTCAAGTGAGTTCCAGGACTTCACGAGATATTATGGTATCCGCCACGTCCGGTCGGCCCCATTTCATCCCGCAACCAACGGCCAGGCGGAACGGATGGTCCGCACAACGAAGGATGCCCTCTGCTGCCTGGACTCCTCAGATTGGGACTACAAACTGGCAGCTTTCCTGTTCGGCCAGCGCACAACGCCCCACACCACTACGGGGCGCAGTCCGGCAGAGCTACTTCTGGGCCGCCGCCTGGCAACCCAGTTGGATCGTCTGCACCCTGACCGGGCATTGACAGAGGCACCGGGCACGGAGATGCACAAGGAAGCCAGGGGTTTCTTCCCGGAAGATCCCGTGTACGCACTGAACTACGCCCGAGGGCCCGCCTGGATCCCGGCAAGAGTCATACGAGTTAAGGGCCCCCGATCGTATGAGGTCTCGTGTGAGGATGGCCAAGTTCTACACCGGCACATTGACCAGCTACACCACCGGATGATGCCATTAGACCCCAAGGACTCGGACATGGCCGAGGTTTCGGAGACCTCACACCAGGCCCAACTCCCGGTGGCCGACTCTCGGCCTCTACCCTTAGTTGAACCCGAGACACCTCTTCTGGAGGCACCAGGGATGCCGGTACCGCTGCCCCCAGTGCCTCTCCTGGTCAGCTCGCCTCCAAAGGCTCCTGGAGTAGAAACAGCAGCAGTCCCTGAACCTCGCCGCTCTACCTGCACCAGGAAGTTACCAGCCCACCTGAAGGACTTTGTCTGTGGGTGCATTGCGGACCAAGGGGGGAGGCGTGTAGTGTATCAAGTCCTGACAAGTCCAGACAAGTCCAGACATGTCCAGGGACAACCGTCTAGCTTCGCTCCAAGAAACAATGGACTATGCGGATCCTAGCCCGCTCCAATCAGGGGGCTAGGCTCCTGGCCGAGAAGCCAATGGGACTCTCAGCCACTGGAAATAACCTATTGGGAAGTGGGTGTGTGTTTTGGGTGGCGGTTTCTGGGGGAATATAAGCCAGCCTGCGAGCCAGCCAAAGTTGTCTTGTTCCTGATCGAATAAAGTACGCTTTGCTGAAATCACTCTCCGTCTGCGTACTTTTCATTTACAGAGTAGCCAAATACCTTGCTCACAACTTTAATGCCAGTAGCTCACAAAGTAGAATTTTTGCTCACATGACTCCATAGCTTAGAGGGAACATTGCTCAGGACAACGCCGCCGTACTGACTGCAAAGTCACCCCTGAACAGCCATAAAACAGCCATAAATCTATGCAGAAAGTACAATAAGATACCATAAAACCCGATAATCAAAGGAAGTGAAACCAGCATGCAATGCAGAGGAAGGTTCCAATGTGGGTTTCGTAAAACAACAGAGGATAAAGCCAATGCAGAATCAGCCATGGCTATCTTATAAATTATGGGATGAAAACTTATATCTTACAACTTTCAATAATTATAATTTGTTTGGGTGGGGAGCCAGAGAGGGAAAGGCTGCCATGGTCACCAGTGGCCCCATTGTCTGAGTCCAAGACCCAAATGGAGGCAAGCCAGCACCCGGTGTTGACTTATCTGGGCTGCCTCGGGTGATGTTGGGGAGGAGAGAGGCAGTTCAGGTGGCCCCTACTCCAGTGCTTCAGGTGGCCCCTACACAAGCCCAGTGGAGGCCAGCCAGCTGGGTGGGGCCTGGCCTCCACGCAGGTCAAGGCACAGGTGGGCCCAGCAGTAGGTCCCATGTCCCACAAGCCTACAGAAGCAGCTGAGGCCCAGAGCAGGAGCAGCCAAGCAGCTGTCGACTCTCCAAACCCATCCCCAGCCCAGATAGGGTTGAAATAGGTACCGGGGTGGGACTCTGCAGTCAGCCCAGGAATTTCCCAGCAGGGAAGGATGGGACAGCCCTGAAGGCAAGGCTGTGAGTCCTAGGAAAGGGGGGCTTGGGCTCAGGAGAGGGAGATAAAAGGAGGACTATGAATGGAGGTAGGGGAGGAAGCTAGGTGGATGCCAGGGCTGCTGCCAAGGGTGTTCCAGCCGAGAGAAGGACAACAGGGGTGAGCCAACCCCCTCACTTCTCTTTCTGAGACCTCCAAGGGACTCCAAGGGATGAAGACGTGACAGCCAAAGGTGGCGTGATCCGCAAGGGGCAGGTGGGGTGCCGCATAATTATTGACAGTCATGAAGATGCTGGTTGGGAACAGAAGGCACAAATCATCACAGTTGTAGTACCACAAAAAGTCATATTTCTAGATGCAATTGAAGACTCCTTCAACTTATTCCAGAAGTTAAAAAATGCAACTGAATGGTGTCCAGACATCCAAAGAACTACTCATTAAAAATCACTAGATACATAGGTAAAGGTGACGTGGATCAACCAAACCATGCCAAAACCTAATTGAATGATATTGACATATACATGCTATTGGTTTTTAAAATAATTATTTGTTTTTCAGTTTACAAACCAAAGGCTTACAATTATTCAATATAAAAAGGATATGTCAAATCAAGGACAACTTTGGAACCGGAAGTGGACTAGCGATGGCAGTCGCTCTCTCCAACCCTCGGAGGAGCGATTAGCACACCAGCGACATGGAGGGGTGCCACCTCAAGTGACACCTCCACGGAGCTCTTGGGAAGGGCTCCAAGCCAGAGGGCTTTTGAGGGTTAGCCTCTTCAACGACTATTTGCCGGAGAATAGAGGCTTCCCTCCGCCCTGACGGTCCGGTCGCTGAGTGGCCTTCGAGCACAAGCTAGTTCAACTGGGGCAAGCACGAGAGATCCAGCGGAATAACGATGATTGGGCGCGAGGTCTGAATGAATCCCGACAATGAACATGAGTTCTGTCGAGCAGACTGATTGTTAAGCAAATCCCCCCCCCCCGGGAAAGCGAAGAGCAGGGAGGGATGCCTCCTATGCACATAAAGAGTCAAGCGAAGCGAAGGGGGAGAGGGGGAAGCAAACAGTGATTTGTTTTGAGAGACTTAACTGAGTGCCTGCAGCGAAACGACTAGTCCTTCGAGCCTTTGCATAACGGTTAAAATTTGTAAACAAATTGGAAAAATGGCGGCGACACGAGGAAAGTTAAAACCAAAACCGGGTAGTCAGAGCCCAAGGCCAGAGGAGGGAACTAACGTCATGAAGCTGGTAGCGAATATGCTAGAGCAACTCGATGGTATTAACCAGCAGCTGACCTCGTTGAATCAAAACTTCGCTTTACAGCAGCGTCAGTTGGCAGAAACAGACAAGAAAGTGGAACAAGTAACAGAAAAAATAGTACAGATGGTTAACAAACAGAGTAATGGAAGCTGTAAAAAGTAAAAAGAATTCCTTTAAGCAGTGGAAAGCTAGTCACAGTTAGGCTGATAAAACGGAACACAGGCTATGGCAAATAAAATGCAAGTCTGAGGTCAGGCAGGCAAAAAGGGAATATGAGGAGCATATAGCAAAAAACGTAAAAACCAACAATAAAACTTTCTTCAAATACATTAGAAACAGGAAACCAGCCAGGGAGGCAGTGGGGCCCTTGGACGACCAAGGGGTAAAAGGAGTATTGAAGGATGATAGGGAAATGGCTGAGAAGCTAAACGCATTTTTTGCCTCCGTCTTCACTGTGGAAGATGAGAAGTGCTTGCCCACTCCAGAACCACTGATTTCAGGAGGGGTGTTGAAAGACCTGAGTCAGATTGAGGTGACGAGAGAGGAGGTCCTAAAACTGATAGACAACTTAAAAACTGAAAAATCACCAGGCCCAGATGGCATACATCCGAGAGTTCTGAAAGAACTCAAATGTGAACTTGTAGATCTCCTGACAAAGATATGTAATCTTTCCTTAAAATCTGCCTCCATTCCTGAGGATTGGAAGGTAGCAAATGTCACTCCCATCTTTAAAAAGGGTTCCAGAGGAGATCCGGGAAATTACAGGCCAGTCAGTCTGACGTCGATACCGGGTAAATTGGTGGAAACCATTATTAAGGAAAGAATTAGTAGGCACATAGATGAACAAAACCTATTGAGGCAGACTCAGCACGGTTTCTGTAAGGGAAGATCTTGTCTCACTAACCTGTTAGTGTTCTTTGAGGGGGTGAACAAACATGTGGACAAGGGGGATCCAATAGATATTATTTACCTTGACTTCCAGAAAGCTTTTGATAAAGTTCCTCATCAAAGGCTCCTAAGTAAGCTCAAAAATCATGGGATAGAAGGACAAGTCCTTTTATGGATCAAAAACTGGCTAGTTCATAGAAAACAGAGAGTGAGTGTAGGTGGGCAATTTTCTCAGTGGAGGGTGGTAAGCAGTGGGGTACCGCAGGGATCAGTACTTGGTCCACTGCTTTTTAACTTGTTCATTAATGATTTGGAGATGGGAGTAAGCAGTGAAGTGGCTAAATTTGCGGATGATACAAAGTTGTTCAGGGTGGTGAAAACCAGTGAGGATTGTGAGGCACTCCAAGGGGATCTGTCAAGGATGGGCGAGTGGGCGTCAACATGGCAAATGGGGTTCAATGTGGCCAAGTGCAAGGTGATGCACATTGGAGCCAAAAATCCTAAATATAAATACACATTGATGGGGTCTGAACTGGCAGAGACTGAGCAAGAGAGAGATCTTGGAGTTGTAGTGGATAACTCACTGAAAATGTCGAGACAGTGTGTGACTGCAATAAAGAAGGCCAATGCTATGCTGGGGATTATTAGGAAGGGTATTGAAAACAGATCAGCCAATATAATAATGCCCCTATATAAATCAATGGTGAGACCTCATTTGGAATACTGTGTGCAGTTCTGGGCACCACACCTTAAAAAGGATATTATAGCTTTGGAAAAAGTGCAGAAAAGGGCAACTCGAATGATAAAAGGGTTGGAACACTTTCCCTATGAGGAAAGGTTAAAGCGCTTAGGGCTCTTTAGCTTGGAGAAAAGACGACTGAGGGGTGACATGATCGAGGTTTATAAGATTATGCATGGGAAAGAGCAGGTAAAGAAAGAGGTACTTTTCTCCCTTTCTCACAATACAAGAACTCGTGGGCACTCCATGAAACTGCAGAGCGGTCGGGTTAGAACGGATAAAAGGAAGTACTTCTTCACCCAAAGAGTGATTAACACATGGAATTCACTGCCACAGGAAGTGGTGGGTGCTACAAGCATGGACGGCTTCAAAAGGGAATTAGATAAGCATATGGAGCAGAGGTCCATCAGTGGCTATTAGCCACAAGGTATAGCTAGGGGCTCTGGGGCAAGTGATGCTCTGTCTTCTTGGTGCTTGGGGGGGGGGTCAACAGTGGGAGGGCTTCTAATGTCCTGGCCCCACTGCTGGACCTCCTGATGGCACTGGTATTTCTGGCCACTGTGTGACACAGAGTGTTGGACTGGATGGGCCTTTGGCCTGATCCAACATTGGCGTCTCTTATGTTCTTATGTTCTTAAATGTAGGAGCAGGACCAGGGTACTTTAATCCATCAGGGAACTTCAAACCAACGGAATTCAGTACAGGTGGGGGATCCCCGAGGGTGTCATCTTTAAAATCAACGATAAAAGAGAGAAGATTGATTCAATTTTTAAAGCCAAGGCATTCTTGAGACGCCAGCTGGGAACGGGGGAAGAATCTAAGGAGGAAGAAACGAAGTCAAGTGACTCAGCAACCTCTGGATCGGACGAGGACTATGCAGTTGAAGCGGCTACAGGTGCAACGAAAACTGTGTATGATTTTAGAGACAGAAAGCCAAAGTAAGGGCAGAAGGACTCTGAAAATTGCTCTTTGAAGAAATGAAGATGCTCAGAGAGGCTTCTCAAGACAACTAATTTACTAACATAGAAGCAGTGCAAAGCAAGAACTCTACAAGTATATTGTCTTATTAACAAGTGTAATACTAACATTTAGTTTAACTGGGATATGATCTCTCACTCTTGGGTTTTTAGTTAGTGTGGGTATCTTTCCTTTATCCATAGATGTAGTCCCTTTCCAATTTTTTCTTTGTAGTTTTGTAGTCTATTAAAAAACAATAAAAATACCCCTCCGGGGGTTTCAAAGAAAAATAAATCAAGGACAACTTTGACTTCATCTGTTCAAATTAAGCTGAATGCATATAACTGATATCATTATCCAATTTTTGGCTGCAACTCAAACAGGCTAAAAATGTATGTTCATCGTATGCTTCTTTTTTCACTCAAGTGTAGGCAAAACCTCTCTTCTCCTTCGATATGTTCACAAAACATTTCACGAGGACTATCAAACCACCCTAGGAGCCAGTGTCTTGTATAAGATGGTGATGGTGGACAGCACCCCACTCAAGCTGCAGGTGAGATGAGCCTCACATTAGATCTCCTGCCCTGTGGCTATTAGGGTTGCCAACTCCGGGTTGGGAAGTACCTGGAGATTTTGAGCGTGGAGCCTGAGGAAGGCAGGGTTTGGGAAGGGGGAGACTTCAGTGGGGTATAATGCCATAGAGCCTACCTTCCAAAGCAGCCATTTTCTCCAGGTGATCTGATCTCTGTCACCTGGAGATCAGTCATAATCCCAGGAGATCTACACCCTCTGGAGGTTGACAGCCCTAATGATTATGCCAAAGGTCTGTGGCCTGGCCATACTTTCGCCACTGAGTGGATTGAAAATGTAGGTGTTAGTATTTAGTGTGATCATTCAACCTGTCTGTATACTCATTATCAGTTATTGTGAGATACAAAAATCAAGATTCAGATTTCTTAAGGCCAACCAAAATAACACAACATGGTGTGGAAGCTTTGTGGTTCTCAACAACTACTTTGTGACGGTGTTCTTTGACCTTTCCCCAGCTGCAACTGAGTGGATTGAAAATGTAGGTGTTAGTATTTAGTGTGATCATTCAACCTGTCTGTATACTCATTATCAGTTATTGTGAGATACAAAAATCAAGATTCAGATTTCTTAAGGCCAACCAAAATAACACAACATGGTGTGGAAGCTTTGTGGTTCTCAACAACTTGCACAATGTGTTGTGTCATTTTGACTTAATAAAAACAATTACATGGATTTGGGTTTTGGGTTTTGGGTTTTGCTATGATAGTTCCTCTGGAATCCCTGTGCTTAAGCCTTTGCAAATCTCTCCGAAGCTGATTCTATCTGCTAACTAAACCTTTAAGCCAGTTCCTGTACTGTCTTGCTTAATGAGGTACCGTAAAAAATAGAGGCTTCCCTGTGAGTTTCAACATACCCTCCCCCCCTTCCTGTGGCTACTGTGGCACCTACTACTGTTCACACATCCTCTTTATGCCAGTTTTCTCATGAGTGCAGGAAAAAGAACAAGGAAATCTCTGCTAGAGACATTTTCCTTTTTTGTGTCCTTTGATCTTGGCCGCTTTTCCTTAATCTTCTCTCTGACTCTCAGTGTTAGCCACAAAACGTAGAATAATGTTAACAGTAGGCAAGAAGACTTTGAGAGGGCTGCCTTTTTGACAGAAAAAGGGGACTCTAGCCATGATCCCCTGTAGTGGCTGTCACAACTACTGAAGATGCACAAAGACTTGTTGACTCTCCCTATATACAAAACATAATATGGACAGGCCTAGAATTGTATCCCTTTGCCTTGCATGATGGCTCATCTGTTATGGCTCTGAAGTTGCTAATGCATGTATGTTCACACTCTTTGTAGATTTGGGACACTGGAGGACAGGAACGGTTCCGATCCATGGTATCAACATTTTATAAAGGCTCAGACGGCTGTGTGCTGGCCTTTGATGTCACGGACAGAGATTCCTTTGAGTCCCTGAATTACTGGAGGAAAGACTTTCTGCAGAAGGTGGTTCCTGCAGAGCAAAGCTTCCCCATGGTTGTTCTGGGGAATAAAATTGATTTAAAAGAACAAGAGGTAAGAAAAGGAAGTATGAGGAATGGTGGAAAGCTGCAGGATATAAGAGCTCTAAACTTACTTGGAAACTGCAGATCAGAATTGGACTGAGGTGTTCCCCACATTATAACACTTTGTGAGAAATACTCTTATCACAATAGGTGACTTTCATGTTCCCCCCATTGCTTCACATTTCCCTAACTTATACCATTGATTTCAAAGGAATACAAATGTAAGTAACATCCATAGATTAAGGCCAGAGACTTTTCAGAGAACAGGGTTAGGGTTGCCAGGCCCCTCCCTGGCAACTGGCAGGGGATGGGGGGGCTTATCAGGAGAAAGAGGAAGGCCCAGAACATGTTGCTGGGGTTGCATAGGAAGTGACATCATTATGCTTCAATGTGGCTGTGACACTCTGGTATTTGGGGGAAAACTCTATGGCAAAAACGGTTTTTACCATAGAGTTTTTGCCCAAATACCAGAGCGTTGCCCAGACATCATTGGCATGATGATGTCATTTCCTGCACAATGACAGCAATATTGCCTGGGCCTTCCTCTTTGTCCTGATAAGTCCCACTGCTGGCCAGCTGATCAGTGGCTGGGCAGTAGGGCCTGGCAGCAGGGGATCCCCAACTCCACCGGGGGTCTGGCAACCCTAGATCAGGTATGCTGAATCAGAACAAGCCACACAAGAACTGGGGGGATCTCCATACTGATGTTTTCTATTCCAGTCCTGAGACTGGGATTCAGAATTATTTGTGCATGCAGCACAGTCCTGTTACCCAGTTTCTGCTCTTCAGTGCTTCCCAACACACACACACACACACACTTCCACACTTATAGTATAAATATTCATCAATAAAACATGTAGACAGCTACTATCTGGAAGGTCCTACATTGGAATTGTTTGTTTTTTTAAAAGAAGAAAGAATTATATGTTCATATTTGCATCTTCTTTAGAAATGTAAATGTCCATTCAACTAAAAATGAATCAGTCCACAAGCCAATGCTCCCTCTAAGCAGTTGAGTCTTGTAAGAAAAAATTCTACTTTGGGCTTCCGGTCTAGCTAAGATGGAGGACTGAAGCGTTTCGCAATCGTGCGAAGCGAGCGACGGCCACTTTTGACAGTTTGGGCAATATACAGCCCAACGCATCACTCCCCAGCGAGGGGGGGGGACAAGCAGGCAGCAGCGCCCTAGAGGGAGTGTGAGGTTGGCGTAATCCATGAAAATATGGATCACATTAGAGGAAGCAATTTACAGAACTCCTTACTAACTTATTAACAGAGTAGGACTGTATATGAGCGATAGCAGTCAAAAGCAAGCAAAAAGAATCAGATCTTTTCAATCTAAACTTGCAGAATACAAGTTTCTGAGTTACTTTTTTAAAAAACCACCATATTCTTCAATCTTTGCAGGTCATAATTAAAGAACTGGCTTGCTAAATACTTTTGACAGCTTCTCCTGCATTCATTTGCTTGCTGGTCAGGAACAAAAGCTCATTCATGTGGGTAACATAATTAAGTCTATGGATTAGCATAGCCAATTATGATGTTGCAATAGGCCCTGGCCTGATAGTAGATGCTGAGAACCATTCAGAACTCCTGAAACTTCTGATAGTTTTGCTTCTTCCCAAATAATCTGAATACTGAAAAAAGACTGTAGCTCTCCCACAACTAAACAGTCTAGGAGTTTTCAGTACAGAAAAATGACAGCTAAGGGGAGAAATAATAGAGGTTTATAAAATTATGCATGGTGTAGAAAAAGTGGATAGAGAAAGCCCTTTCTCCATCTCCCATAATACTAGAACTTGGATGTACCCAATTAGATTGTTGGCAAACAGGTTCAAGAAAGACAAAAGGAAATACTGCTTTACTCAGTGAGTAATTAAAGTGTGGAATTGACCACCACTGGAGGTAGTGATGGCCATAAGCAAAGATAGCTTTGGTTATACAGATTTATGGAGGAGAGGTCTATCAATGGCCACTAGCCATGGTGAGTGAAAGGAGCCTCCATCTAGACAGACAACAAACCTCTGAATACCAGTGCCAGGAGGCAGCATCCGGGGAGGGCCTTAGCCTCTATACCCAGTTTGTTTGGCCCTCCAAAGTAACTGGTTGACAGCTATGTGAAACAGTATGCTGGACTAGATGGGCCACTGGTCTGATTCAACAGACTCTTCTTATGTTCTTACTTTCTAATTAACACATTTGACCCAATGGCTACTTTCACAGCTGGAGACCCCAACAGCACCATACTATGGACCTTGCCTTTTCAAGAGGACCACAGCAATCGCTAGAGTAGCTAAACAACATTGCCCTAGCAGGCACTCCTACGACTGGCAAATTGTTGTGGAGTAGCCCTCCTAGTTGTAGCTGGAGTTGTGGGTAAACAGCAGCTCCTGTTCCAAGTAGCCCGGGACCGATTTCCCACAAGCTGCTGCTCCGCGTGTGCTCTTCCCTTTGCCCCAATTGTATGTGTCAACTTCACACTATGTTCTGCGCAGCCGCATTTTGCCCCCACCTTCGCCCGATTTCGCCCGATTTCCCCCGCATTTTGCCCCCACCTTCGCCCGATTTCCCCCGCGGGGGGAATTGGGCGAAGCTGTGGGGCAAAATGCGGCCGCACAGCACATAGTGTGAAATTGACACGTATGATTGGGGCAAAGGGAAGAGTGAGCATGGAGCAGCAGCTTGTGGGAAATCGGTCTGAGTTTACAAGCCATCTGATTTAATGGAAGGCAGTTCCTAAGACCCACATACTCGCACCATCATGTACCTTTGTTTCTACCCCTTCAGAGGCTGTGTACTCATTCTGCTTATCATAGGTACACATGCCTTCAGAAATACAGTTGTTTGCCACTTTTTAAAAGCTATGTTGTACACACATCCTGAGACAGGGCCATAGTATGCAGGCAGTACATGTAACATCATATCTAAGAATTATTTTCAAACAAGGTTTTTGATTTGGGACACTACCACCTAAAGAATGAGAGCTTCTTTATAGAGTAAGAATATTTCTGATTAAAAAAGAAATATATGCCAGCTGGTGTTCCCACACTAAGTCATAGTGCTCCAAATGCCACCCATCTGACTTGCCTAGTTCTATCCGCCCAGTTCTCCCTGCTCACCTTATAGATTTTTCGTAGTCACTCTCACCCTTCTACTTCAGTGCTTACTATGAACATGGCAGGGTACCTGGATATGACCCTATTCTACAGCGAAGCTAGTTTTCCTTATGTTCTGTGGGGATAGGGAATGGGAATATTGAGAGTAATGACATGCAAAAGTAATGGCACCCATGGATTCAGGTCCTTCCTGGCCTCCCTTTTCCTAGAGCAATCTCCTAAATGGCTTCCCTGCTGTTGGAAGCTATGGGACATATGAAGAAGAGCACTGCTGGATCAGACCAATAATCCATCTAGTCCAGCATCCTGTCCCCTTGCGAAAAAACTATGTGATCTGGTGGGGGCTGCAGTGAGAAGGGGGAACTAAGTAGGCTCTGCCCTTGCGCCAGCATAATTTCTTGAACAAGTGGAGATTACAGAAAAGGAAAGGGAGAGCAATTTCATCCAAGTGTAAATAACAAGGGTAAATAATAACTGTAAATAACAACTTACACCAACCTTATTCCAAACGACTTCTTTTACCTGGACTTCAGGTAGATTGAAATCTTACAGACTTGATTGGCTGGGAAGTGCCTTTTTTAGGCAATCAGAGAAAGGATAAAGATACTCAGCCACAGGGAGTAGAGTGCAGTAATGCAGAAATGCCAATTTGATGTGCAAAAGTGATGGCCCAATTCACAGATGAGGATTAGTCAGCAGGATAATAACGATTTCCCCCTGCAGCTTTAGCACTTAACCAGGGCCAGGAAGAGCTGCTGAGAGTGTCAGACATAGGAAGTCCCTAATGTCACATATCAGTAAAGCAGTTTCTAATAAAGCTGAAGTTCTGAACGATTTGGCCAAACTTAGAATGGCAATCAAAGAAAGCAATATAAACTGAACAAAAACATTATGTAGCTAAAGTTCACTGTTTATGGCAGTCATCTGATCAAATGCTTTCTCCTCTTGTCTGACAGGTATCCAAGGAGGAAGCTTCATTATGGTGCTTGAAGAAGAACATTGCCTATTTTGAAGTTAGTGCCAAAGATGATATCAATGTAGTGCAAGCCTTTGAGACCTTATCAAGGCAAGCACTCTCAAGGGTAGGTAGCACTACTATCTGTAAGCAATAGAGATAATGTATTGATGCTGTTGATGATGATCGTCTGTGTTCGTTGCACTACAACATTTCTCCTGTATTTTCCTGACCCCCCCACACCCACAATTTCCCTCCTCTGCCAACAGAGGAGGTGTTCAGGTTTTTTTTTTTTAAATGGTTATTAACAAACATATAACTATAGTGTTAAGCAATGACTATCTCTATAGCAACATATTGCTATAAGAACATAAGAGAAGCCAATGTTGGATCAGGCCAATGGCCCATCTAGTCCAACACTCTGTCACACAGTGGCCAAAAATACCATTAAGCATTAAGCAAAGCAAGATGGGGAGGTAGCAAAGAATCTAAATGAATTATTTGCATCTGTGTTCACTATGGAAAGTGTGAGACATATACCCATGTCACTGTTTTCATGAAAGGAGTCTGAAGAACTGATGAGAGATGAAGTTCTAGACCTACCGGGAAATTAAAAACCGGTAAGTCTTCAGAACCCAAGAGTTCTCAGGGAACTCAAATATGATATTGTTGATTTACTAACCAGTATATGTAACTTTACACTAAAATCAGCCACTCTACTAGAAGACTAGAGAGTAGCAAATGTTACACCAGTTTTAAAAAAGGATGGGAACCATGAAATTACAGGTCAGTTAGTCTAACATTTTCCCAGACAAATTAGTTGAAACAGTAATCGAATATAGAATTATTAGGCACATAGAAGAATAAAGCCTGCTGAGGGAAAATCAACATAGCTTCTTCAAAGGTAAGTCTAAAACCAACTGTGAAGAGCTCCAGGAGAATCTCCACAAATTGGGTTAATGGGTACTACCAATGTGGCCCTGCTAGATCAGACCAGTGACCCATCTAGTCCAGCATTCTATCTCACACAGTGGCCAACCAGTTCCTCTGGAGGTCCAACAACAGGGCAATAGAGGCCAAGGTCTTCCCCTGATGTTGTCTCCTGGCACTGGGATTTGGGGATTTACTGCATCTGCATGTAGAGTTTCCTTTTAGTCACTATGGCCAGTAAGCACTGATAGACCTCCATGAATCTAGCTAATCCCCTTTTAAAGTCATCTATGCCTGTGGCCATCACTACATCATCTGGCAGTGAATTCCACATTTTAATCATTCATTGCATAAAGCAGTATTTCCTTTTGTCCATCCTGAATCTACTGCCCATCAGCTTCTGTGGATGCCTTTGAGATCTAGTGTTTCGGGAGAGGGACAAAAAGCTCTCTCTGCCCACTCTCTCTACTCCATGCTGCAATTTTATACTCCATACTCCATTTTTTTTGTATATGTGCTCCCCCCCATCTCTTTTTTAAATTAAGAAGTCCTAGACTCTTCAGCGTTTCCTTATAGGAAAGGTGCTCTAAGGTAGATGGGAATGGTATCACATAAATATTTTAATAAAAATGAGGGTGGCATTCAATGATAATGTTGAGTGCTTTGGAGGTGGTAGGCTGGAAAAGTTAAGATCCGCTGTTTTAAATCGCAACATGTGGAGCACATAATGCCCTCTTGTGGTCATTACAGTAAATCCAAGATAGACGAAGTTTTGGTTTTCACTACTTTGTGATTTAGTCAGGTTTTTTAGCGTGTGCATTGCCACCCACGTTCTAACTTGCATGCAGTTCAGGTCTACTCAGAATGATAGGAATAAATATATGCATTTGTTTTTATATACCGTAAGTGTATGGTCACATTTTGAAAGTTGCAGATTACAATTGGATTGAGAGACCATGATAAAGCCTTTTAAAATAGGGGTGTGTGTGTTTGAGATAAGAAGAATTAGCACTAACACATGAAGGTAGATTTCGGGTGTATATTATTGCAAAAGGCATAAGAATGGATTCTCATAAAATCAATGTATATTTCTAATAACATAGCAAATGAGAATGGAAACCACTGCATTAAAGCTGTTGTTTGCCCATCGAAGTATTCTCTTTGGGTTTGATTTATTTAAAAGTATGTTGAGTGAGATTACTGTCTCTGGCCACAAGGTGTTGCCCTCTGGTCAGTCTGTGAAGCTCAATAGTTGAATGAAGTTGAATATTTGGTCATTATTTGACCTGTTGTCAAGGAAAACTGGCAAAAGTACCAGGCAGGTGTGTGTTTTTTTAATTAAAATGTAAAATTTAAAAATTAAAAATGAACATACACTTATAATACTGGAAAACATATAAAGGCAAATGCTGTTATTGAACTTTTTCCTTCAAAATGATAGTAACGAAATCCACTTTTCAGTTAATATTGGTTTGTAAACTAAAAAGACCTCCCATCTACCCAAACAGTCCAAATGCTGAGTATGCTCATTTCGCTCAAGGAAGCAGTAAAAGTTGAGGGCAGTTGCATGTCATTTATGGCAGGGGCAGAGAAAAATGGGCTTGCTCAAACTTCTAGCAGTTGTAGCCCTTTGGTCTGGATGCACGATATACCCATCATGCCTTGCTTATGAGCTTTCCACATGCAAGTGGATGATCACTGTTCACGTTCTGGCCTACACAGATCTCTGGGCAAAGTCACTTTTTGTCTTCTTAGTTCATGTTGGTTTATATATTTCTTGTAGTACCGAGGGACCATCGAGAGCTATCTCACAGATTCTATTAAGCTTATTCCTGAAGATGAGCCCAGAAAGAAATGCTGCTGACATGTTGTTTGGAAAGATGGAATATTTTCACTCAGGGAACAGCTACAGTTGTTGGACATTCCCATGCCTCTCAAGGATGGACAAATACTTACATCAACCACATCCCAGCAGAAGCAGAAAAATCTGGATTACATTGGCCCAGCCCTCATCCTTCCTGCTCCGGTTGCCTTCTCATTCCCGTCTTTCAAAGTGCCTCCATGAAATGACCAGGTTAATTTACCAGACTGAAGACTCTCTTTCTGATCTCTGGTTAATGCTGTTTCCCATCTCTTCTTGTTGCATGTTAACAATTCAGGCAAAGTCTTGTTGATTTCCACATAGCTCAGCCTTTTGGTGCTTGAGTTGCCTACACAGTGCCTAACAGCACAACATGATATGGCATAAGTAGAACTCACAGTACCCTCCTTTGAAAAGAATGTGAGTTGATTTTGCAATTCTGACATAAATGTTTGTTCATCATACAAAAACTTGTTTGTAACACTAGTGAGAGCCTGAAGTCACCAGTATAGTTGCAGGTCTTTTAAAATAATCATTATTTGAAGAATAGAGAGTTGCCTAGTTGCCAGAATGCAAACCAAAGAATTAAAAGTTTTTGGGTCCAGTTCCAGTGTCAATTCAAGAAGACATTGTAAATTCATTTATTACATTAAAGTCTGCAGTTTTTCCTGGTCCCATTTTATCATGCACACACAAGAGAAGAGCATTTCTGCCATTCATATCTGTGATGCATCACATTTCTACCACTATTAGCAGAAATAGTGTAAATCACACCTCCTCAGATGCATGATTATTTGTGCAGTGGCAAGCAGCACACCTAAAATCAAAAACATGACATGCAACAGGACAAATGATAGAGCACCTTCAGTTTCCTCATTTGTACAATGGGGACAATTTCCACCTCTCAGGGGTATTCTGCAAAGTACAAAGGCAATAACAAATGTTACAGAAGATTTTTTGGAGAAAATTATTTCAAATCTTAAGTCACTTCCAGATAGCAGCATTGCTCTGTTTTGCATCTCACACTACAGTGTTTGTTTTTCTATGCACATAACATAATTCCCCATTTCACTTATATGGTTTCCCCTGCTTTTCTCTGTTCTTTCTGAAACCTGCTTTGGCATAATCTTTGGGGCAAGATTGTAGTCAAAGCAGGTTTGCCCACCATGCGGGAAAGTATGGATTTTTAAAGCTCGCTGCCCACATCAGTACCACTTCCCCTTCCACTGACCATTATCTCCACCCTGGGCCCCCAGCAGACTTTTTGCTGGCTGAAAAAAATGGGAATAGCTATTGTGACATATTACCAATGGCGGATAGTGGGAGTGTGAATGCTCCATCACCGTCATGAATGCCTGTGCATTCTCAGTGACAAGGAATGCAGGATGGTCACCGCAGTTCTATCATTTCACAGATTTTGCAGAACAAAAATTTTCACAATGGCATTCTTATAAAGGTATTACAACTGTGGTATAATGGAACAGCTTTAAAAGGGAATAGATATGTAGTCTGTTGCATTATGGTATATCATGTCTTAGACAGGGTATTTGTTTTGTTTTGGGTTTTTTGCAATGTTGTCCAGTTCTGTAGTCATAATTCTGAAGCATTGTTTATTGGATGTTTTATGCTGTTTGATTGAATTGTTTTTATATTTTGTAATTCACCTTGAGTCTCAGTGAAAATGGCAGCCGATAAATAAAGTTAGTTGATTAATTAACATTGCTCAGGGGGTCTTGTAGAGCTCTAGCAAGCTTTCCTAGGAAAAATGCTCAAAAACATGTCTTGGCATTGGTAACTGACAACCACAGGAGAAGGGAAATTACTCAGAGCAATTTAGTGCTTAAAGCCTTTCCAGTGCCTGCAGTACATTAGCCTATCAGAGCATAATCCCACAGATCCTAAAATTTGCAAGCACAGCCCAACACAAGCCTACGTTTGTATGTGTGTGTGTGTATACACTGTTGGAAGACAAGGATTTTTTATGCTGTCTCTTAACACTAGCGGGAGAGACAAATGCAGATTTGACCTTAGTCTCAAATTACAGAGGAAGACTACATGTTAGCCGAATTGCTCTTTAGGAGAGACAATTGGAACAGTTTATTAATCGGGATTCAGGTCAATGTATATGGAGGATGGGCTGCACCCCTACGTTCCCAATGAAGAGACAGAAACAGGAATAAAATTCTCTTTAGTTTACTGAATATCAAGCAAAGCACGCAATATCACACACACACACAAGAACTAAGTGAAAACAGAGAGATTTGGTAAAGCACTTTCGCATTAGCAGGTTATCGTTAGTGGGAGATATTTAACTCAGGCGATGCGTGGCTCCTAAAGCTTCCAGCAGGAGGTATTAGGGAGGGAAGGAAAATGTAAATAGGAGGAGCGAGTGTAATCAGACCAGCTGAGAACACGTGTATCACCCTAGCTGCAGACTAAGGTGTAAAAGTGAGGCAAGGGTTGGGGATAGGAAGCTGGATTTGAGGGGGAACAGCAGACAGGCAGAGGTCGTAGGTAAAAGGGAGGATGAACTGGCTGCTTGCGAGCAAGAGGGGGTGGGCTCAGGCGGCTTACACCAGGTGGCCCTAACCTACAGGTCTGGGATTGGCTAAGGGGTCAATTTCCAGTCTATTGATTAACTAAACCGTTGGTACCTGGGCGGGGGAGAAGAGGTACGTGCGGCGGCAACAGTAGCGCTGACTCATCGCTAGCCATGTGGATTCTCCATGTGGACTGGACTTCCATAAAAGTCTGTCGGAGGGGGAATTCTGAAATAAGCCT
>NW_015169790.1:605396-649853 GCF_001447785.1 Gekko japonicus
AGATTATCAACCTCAGCTGACATCCTCTTCTCTGGGTGCCCTCACGGTGAACTCTTTATTACACAGTCTCTTTTTATTAGCCCTTTGCATCAAGTTTTATTCATGTACCACAGTCCAGGAATAGCCCAATATAAAGCGTCTGGGCTAACAATTCCCCCCTTTGTGGACCTATCGACGTCTGGAGATATGGTCCACACATGTACGTTAGCAGGATCGTTGACTGGAACGGATGTAGTCGTCAGGCACCGGCAGCTGGGCATCAGCAGTCAGGTTGTGATGTCATCTGGAACTCCTTCCCCATTCCCAGGTTCCCTAACTACGTTATCAGGGAATAATGTGTGTGGGGAGAGCTAACCTAAGCCAAATTGGTTTTGGCTAGAAGTGGCTTATGCATGAGCCAGAGGTAAATACTTGAAATTTTAAAATCAAGGTGCAATATATATTCAATAAAAACATTGTTGTGCAATCAAGCTCAATAACAGTTCAAAATGATTTTTGCCTTTTACTTTTCTCTATTGTACATATAACATGCTATTAACTGAATATATAAAATATATACAGAACTTGTATTCAATAATTATAGTAAAACACATGCAGTAACTTTTATTTTGAACACACAAAACAAGTTAAGTTTGGATGAAGTTCTTCGTATATCTGGAACGAGAGAAGAACTATAACAAGCATATAAAAATTAAAACATCACAGTTCTTGCTGGGCAGCCTCGGCTTTGCGCTGCTGGAAGCAGTTGAACGCATTTTCAAACAAGCCCCGAATCGCAGAAAAGTCTGATTTCCAGATTGCCCAGAAAAGTATAGTGCCAATTATAAGACTGAATGAATATATATAAAATATATACAACAGTCTCTGTAGGCATGAGCTTTTGTCTTCTCTCTCAGGACACCATCTAGGATTGCTCCGGGGGTAAGCGGGAGACCTGCTGGAAGGCGTCTTTGTTTTGAGGGCGGAGCTGGGCGATTAAGGCTTTTTGGTGTTTTCAGGGTTCTTTGGACGGCTCCGGGCTTGAATGAGAGCAAACGATTAGTCACGGAAATCTACGATCAATTTCGGCATGGCTCGGAGTTGCCAGCCGAGAGAGAGAGAGAGAGAGAGAGAAAGGAAAATCTGCATAACCACCCCCCTTTGAGTCCAGAGCATCATGGGTATTGAGTGTCAAAAGAGTCCCTGTAATCTGGACAGTGAATCAGGGCCATGACTCGGTTCCCTCTGGATAGGCATCTCTATCAGCTTCCCTTTCTGTTGAGAGGGATGGAAGGCTCTGGTGCAGTCCGCAGCTCGAACCCGGGGCCTGTGACACTCAATGTGTGTGCAAGCTATGGGTTCGATGTACAGTCTGCATCAGCCTTGATTTTTAAACGGGGGCCATAGCGCTCCGGAGGGAACGATATCACTGTCGTACCTCTTTTAATCCTAGGGGGTCCCCATCAATGGGATCCCCACTTTGTCAAGTTAAAGAATAGAGAAAAATGAGAAAAGGGGGGGGAAGTCTTCCCCCCCTTTTGTCCAATGTATGAATGGACTCTTCCAGGTTCCATCCCTATAAGGAGTGGGTGTTTACTAGGGGCTGGGGGTCTCTCCGCATGCAAATTAGTTTTCCCAAGGCATGCAGGGTACTTGCGTTGTTTGTTAATATAAAAATTAATTTAAAATAAATGCAGCATATTTCCTTAAACATTGTTATAGCGTTTCATGCGTTATTTCTCCGGTAGGGTTGAGTGGCTGACTTTTTATGCCAGAGGAGATCGTCACCCTGATCTGCAGGGCAAAAGAAAAACCTGAGGACTTGGACTTGGAGAAGGTCGATTTTAAGCTCCTGGCCTTCGGGCCTACCGGTGCAGGGTTAGCTGGACTAGGCACTCTTCCTCCACCGTCGGGAGGAAGGCTTACACGCCTGGTCTCGGTGGGATTGTGCATTGAACCCGTAACCTGCCCGCACCTTACGCCTCATCCAAACATTTTGCGCAAAAAGATCTTGGTTTGTCAGAGGCACTGTAAGGTCAGGTCCCAAGCTCCCAGTTTGATTCCCAAACTACCTCAGGGCTCTTCAGCCCTCCTATTGTGGTATAAAAATAGAAAAGGAAAAGTCTAAAAAGAAAATCTTTAAAAGGGAACCCCCTTTTGGAAAAGAAAAAAAAGGAAGGGGCAAATTCTAACAAAAAATAAAACGTGGCACTCCGGGTCTCAAACCGCTGCTGTGCCGATCTATTGCATTGGCAGCACAGTGTCTTAACCTCTTGAGCCACCGCATCTCTCTGGGTCAAGTTTAGAGTTAATCAAGATACAAGGGAAACGTTCACCAGTACACATATACAATACAACACATTGGACTATAAGACATGGAACAGAAGGAGATAAAGGGATAGACAAAAGGAGAAAGGGAGGGGCATGGGGAACACGAACATGTTCTAAGAGATAGGCAGGCCTCTTTGCTGCATAGCGGTAATAGCGGAATGGTGCAATGGGGTGACCATGTTTTGAATCTTTCTAGTTTGAGATCTTACCCATAGGCTTAAGCCTATTAGCGCAATTACACATATAATTTGAATTCCCACTATGATTACAATGGGATGAAGCATTAAATTAAATATTCCAGTTCCTTTTTCAGACCAGCCAAGAAACGTTTCCCAGAATAAATGTTTTGAGGAATTTTTAATATCTATGGCGAGATCTGCAATTTGGGCTCCATTGTGTTTCACAAGCAAGGCAGCCTGTTCTCCCGCATTTTCTAATTGTTGCAGTTTGTGCTGCAAATCAGGGTGTTTTAGTAACTCTTTTATGACCTCTAATCCCATTCCCAATGGCACTGGGGAAATGTTGTCTTACAGTTCAGGGGAGAGATGCATTTCATGTCTAACCCAAACTGGGGTTTCAAACTTGAAATCATATCCTTCTATTGTAGATACATCACAAAAACATCTATTAATTTTGGGTAGCATAGGTTGCATGTAAGCTTTATTAATATGAATAAAGGGGCAACTGGTTCTAATGCAGACACGTGTTCTGCCAAAATAGACTACCACAGACGTGTTTTCTTTGACGGCATCAAATTTACAAATGGCTTCTGTTCCTTTAAGGGGGGCCACGCAAGGGTGGTGTTTTTCCAACGCACTGTCCTCACATAGAAATCCCAAATTTTCCCTATGTCTGCAGCCTTCAGTATTGATGGTCTGCCATCCTGTATAAGTGACTCTTGCCCACCTCTGGCTGTTTCTGGCATATAAAACTGTGTCTGTGTCAGCCTGCAGACCAAGAGGAACCACGGGAAATACCGGAAAAGTTTCTTTGGCACTGGCCGTAATTATAATTAATTCTAGGTTTTGGCTGTCCTGATGGTATGAAGCGTTGGCTAGAGTCCACCAGTCTGACACCTCTGCCTCTCTTTGAGTCACATTTCTCTTAAGAAGTTCTCTGATTTCTAAAGGGATTTTTCCTGCCATGGCTTGTGTAATGATGCTAGTAGCTGTGAGCATATTTACGGTGTGCATCTGCATACAGGCTAGCGCACGGGAAACATTTCTTTGAAGAGATTGAACCTCTTTTACCAGGATATTGAAATCTTGTTCCATAATATGTTCCCAAGTTACAAGAATGGGGTTGGCAACTTGTTGCATATCAGATAACAGATGAAAGGATTGTGATATAGGTATGGCTAAATTATAGATATCTGATCCTACTTTAGAAGCTTTGTTAGCTATGACCTCCAGGCTGGCTGAATTTATAACTGAAATTCCAGTCCCCATGGGGGCAAGCCAATCTGTGATGCTCCGTCTGGGGCGATTCAAAAATTCTTCTGTCCTCCACAGACTGAGCCAACTTTCCCAGCCCTGTTTAAAAGTTTGGAGGTATGGAGCACAGAACTTCTGTATCCATGGAGCCTTCAATGGATTTGAAGGTATTTCCAACTGTCTCATGTCTATGGTAACTCGTCTAACATGCATTTGCGGATGCAATAATAATTTCTCTTGCTGGTTATACTTAAGGATGTGTGATCCCACCACAGGGTCAGTTAAATTGTGAAGGCCTTCCGCGTCCTGTATTAAAGGATTCAAAATGATAGTGGTCTTGTTTTCTATTCCTATTGTAAGTGTGTAATTTCCCATTACGTGTACTGTGTTGATAACTAACATTCCTAATATATTAAATTTGCGTTCTGTGTTCTCTGGCTTGCATGGGGTCTCAGTCAAGTCAACCATCCAGTCTGGTGGTCCTTCTAAGGACCTTACAGAGGAGTCAATGTTCCACTCTATGGATGTCCAATTTAGTATATGTAATTCCTGTATGTAATTGGTTGGGTCAGAGAGTTGGGTCAGAGAGTGTTACTGGGAACTCATACAGAGGAGTCAATGTTCCACTCTATGGGTGTCCAATTTAGTATATGTAATTCCTGTACTTTATTGGTTGGGTCAGAGAGTGTTACTGGGAACTCACTCTCTATGTACATGTCTTTATACATGCCCACTGATAAAATTATTCTGAGGGGATCTCCCTCCCTCCACACAGCAGCTGAAACTACAGCTGTCTCACATGTGGACTTTACTGGTTTGGGGATTTTGCCATTGCACAGGAGTAGCACCAATTTTTCCATTAGGTCTCCCTCTGAGGGGCATACCCATTCTTTCTTGATTGGCTCTTGTACAATTGATTAAAGTAGCTGGAGGGCATTCCTAAAAACCTCCTCTGCTGACACTGGGACATATCCTTTTTGTGGCAGCTGTTCTATAGGTTCAATTCCATCTTCTATACAAGTTATACGAGTGTGTATAGACACTCCCTGGCAACTCCAGTGGTACAGGGTGTCTATAGGGGTGGTTGACTGAGCAATCCCTGTAATTGGTGGCACATACAATACCAGTATCAATACATATATGACCGTTTTTATACTTACCCCTCGCACGATGCGTGTCTTTTCCATTTTGTATTTCTGAAAGGCAAAGGATTATGCAACACTGACCGTACACAAGAGAGGGGAAAAGGAAGGTAGTGCCAAAAAGGCACCATGTTTGTCCCTTATGCTGTGGTCGACCCAGAGTAAAAGAATGGCACAGCATAGTGGAGGAGAAAGGGGAAGAAAATCCTCAGTACAATTTCAAAAAGTGTTCCCCATTTGGGGATCGAGCCTGTAGCCTTTGTGTTCCAAGGCGCATGTGTTAGCTGGTGAGCTACACATTCTATAGGAAAGTATTGCAATTCTGTACCCTTCCAGGCTCGAGGTCTCTCTTGCTCTCTCTCGCTTCCACCATCTCACCTTCCTTATGACCATTCTCTGGCAAGGAGGTTATGAAAAGTAATTGCTTCAGAGCAAGAGGGTAACATTACATTTTGCAACAATATTTCAGAAAAAGGAGAAAAAGAGAAAGAAAAAATTCAGAAGAAAAAAATTATTACTGTTTTCTATTACTTCTCTCCCCCCTTCGCTAATCAGAGACCGTGAGGGCACTGGTTAGCGTTATTTAAAATTAAAACAAAATATCATGGACCCAGGTCCTATGCCCGGTCTCGAACCAGCAGCTTCTGGCTCCTGAAAGGAGTGTCTCTGACCGCTGTGCTATGAGAGGTTCTTAGAGGGAATGAGGGCTTTAATAAGTATGGCTTGCCTACGCTGCCATGCGTTAAGCTGTGAATCGGGAAGGTCAGAAGTTTAAACGGGTCCGAGTGGCTCCGAAATTTTCCGAGCCGCTAGTCTTGGCTCGGCTCATGGAAAAGGGGGCTGGCTGGCATTTGCATATGCAAACACAAGCGAAAACGAGGCTAAGTCATCTGGGGTGATCTGAAAGACCGAATAAATTCGTACATACTGCACTATTTTCCCCAGGAATAATAGGAAACGGAAAAACTATATTATAGCATTTTAGAGGCTGAATAAAAAGACAAAGTAAAAATCACTCCCTGTGACGGTAAAGGGTGGGAGGGCTGGTGACCTGCTGTACTGTGTACCAAAACTGGTAACTAAACATCTTGGTTGTGTCTCCGCCCTTTCCCCCAACAGCAGATACAGCAGCCAGTCCGGCACCCCTCATCGTCGCACAGAAAGATTTTTTCTCAATTTTCTGGTTGTAAAAATAGAAATTGGCATACAACACAGGGCAGCTAACCAGGGTCAATGGTTAGTGTCTCATCTGAACTGAAAAACGTGTCCACTAAAGGGAAGCATTGAATGAAATCCACAGTGTTTGTGGGGGGTAGGGAGATTTGTTTGATGTGCAGTACCGAATGTGTTTGTGCTGGAGGTGCTGACAGTGGGTCTGGCGGTTGGGCTGGCGGCCCATTGACGGGGTTACCCTTCCACAATTTCAGCTGAAAGGAATGAAAATATTTGTGCCAGATGCCATCTTTGTTTTTCCTCGGAATGGCCACCTTGTAAACAGCCGGGCTCACCCTGTCGATAATTGGAACAGGCCCCTTCCATTTGGCTGCTAATGCATGCTGTTTTCGAGAAAATTTCCTGTACATAACTTCTTGCCCAGGGTCCCATGTTTGTGGATTGTGGATCCAAACTAGCTTTTTGTCTACAGCAAGCTGACTGTAGCCTAACATTTTAGCAACTTGATAATGGATAGTTAGCATAGTAACGATAAGATTTTCTACCCATATGTCATTAGCAATTTTAGGTTCCATTTCTGGCGGCCAATCTGTATTAATCCAAAAAGCTTCTGGAAGGTGCATTTTTCGTCCAGTCATTACCATGTGGGGGATATACCCATGCTTCGCTGTAGTCCCCCTAATGACCATGAGGATAATTGGTAGTTTTGCTTCCCAGTCCCGTCCAGAGGATTTGACTATTTTTCTGAGGGCTTCTTTTAAAGTGCGATTTGTGTGTCCTATAGTTCCGGAAGCCTGGGGTTGTCCGGCAATATGGAAGCATTGCTGGATTCCTAGGGCTTTGCATAATTGCTGTGTAACTTCTCCCACAAAATGGCTGCCTAAATCACTATCGATAACCTTTGGAATGCCCCAGCGGCTGAAAATGTTGTTGAATAAAATTTTAGCTGTAGTGGGGGCGGAGTTATTCTTGCAGGGGAAAGCTTTGATCCATTTGGAGAATGGATCAATTACAGTCAGACAGTACTTGTTGCCTCGGCTAGTTTTAGGTAGGGGGCCAATGAAGTCTATTTGAACGTGGGCCCATGGTCCTTCTATTCTTTGATGCTGTATTGGAGCCTTTGGACCTGATGAATCGGCATTTACCATAGCACATGGGAGACAGTTATCAACCCATTGTGAGACATCCGTTCTAACGCCTGGCCACCATCCAGTATCTAGGACTCATTCTAAGGTAAAGTCTTTACCTCGATGGCCTTGTTCATGGATGAATTGAATCAAATCACTTCTAACTTCTACAGGCACTACCCAATGACGATTACCATGTTTATCTACTGCCCAGACTACACCTTCATAGTCTAGTATTTGATATTTACCGGAAGGGTCTTTCCCAGCAGAAAACAATGCCATGACATCTGAATCGTTTCTTTGCAGTTCGCCTAAATCTATGAAAGTTGGAGGAAGCGGGTCTCTATTGTGTTCCGCTTTAGCTCTGCTTCTGGTGACTACTGGTTGCACGGGATAATTAGGAGTGTTCGGGGAAATAGATTGAGAGGCTGCTTCTTTGGCTAAACGGTCTGCCTCTGCATTCCAATGAACAGCTTTGCTGTTATGCTTTTGGTGACCTTTTACATGAAAGAGATGCATCGGTGCAATTCTCTCATGGAGGAGGTCAACAATGTCAAGCCATAATTGTAGATGGGCGATGGGTTTGCCATCAGCATTGTTCCAGCCCTGTTTTTCCCAGTGCAGGAGCCATATCGTAGCTGCTTTGGCAGTCCAATCAGAATCAGTGTAAATAGCAAGGGGACAGTCTCGCGACTCGTATGCCAAAACGGCGCACAAGGCAGCAACCTCCGTGGCTTGGCTTGAATGCGGAAGTACTGAATCCTGTAGAGTGAACCCATCCTGTACTCGGATAGCTCCGAAACCTGTTTTGGGGTGGCTGTCTGTATGAAAAGATGAACCATCGCAAAACCAACAAATAAAACCTTTTTGTCGAGCTTCTTCAAGTGGCTCTCCCCATACAGCAGGCCAAGGGATGTATTCGACAGGAGGAATAGGGCATTCGTGTTCTTCTCCAGTAACTAGCAACCCGTAAGGAGCCAGAGGATCTTTTAATTCTTTTTTGTATTCAAGACCTTTGTTAACCAAAGCGAGAGTCCATTGTGCAATGCGGGCATTTGAAACTTGCCCGTCTTGTATTTTGCCAGACAAGATATATTTTAGTGGTGTATGTGCAGTTTGGACTATGACCCGTGCACCCCCGATAATGAATTCCTAGTGGGTCAAACTCCACACTAGAGCAAGACACACTTTTTCACAGGGGGAAAATTTCATTTCAACAGGGGAAAGATTCCTAGAGGCGTAAGCGATTACTCTCTGTGTCCCTGTTTGCATTTGCGTCAAAGTAGCTCCGATGCTTTTGTCTGATGTAGCCAGCTGAATATAAAACGGCTTGCTGAGGTCAGGATGTGCAAGCGTTGGCGCTGATGCAAGGCTTTGTTTTAGAATGGCGAAAGCTTGTTGTTGCTCCGGGACCCAATGCCATGGAGTATGCTTCTTTAAGAGGGCATAGAGGGGTCGTGCTTTATCCGCAAAAGATTCGATAAAATCTCGGGGAAAATTGAACGTTCCTAAGAGCACTCGCAACGAATGAAGATCTGTTGGAGCAGGCAGCTTAGCTATAGTCTCCAAGCGTTGTGTATCAGGAGTCCTGCCTTCCAGACCGAGTGTAAGCCCGAGGTATTTTACTTGCGTTTGAGCTAATTGTGCTTTTTCTCTGCTCGCTTTGAATCCTGTTTCTCTTAGGAGGTTAAGGACCTCTCTGGTAATATCTTGGACCTGCTCTAGAGTAGGCGCATGAATTAACACGTCATCTACATAAGAGAGCATGTGATTTCGAGAAGAAGGTTGTAGGTGGTCCCACATTTGTACCACGTGGGCATGGCAAATTGCCGGACTAGAATGGAAGCCTTGCGGTGTTCGCATAAACGTATACTGCTGACCCCGAAAAGTTAACGCAAATTTGTACCAGCAAGATTCATGTAATCTAATTGAATGAAACGCATTGGCGAGATCAATGACACTGTAGTAGCGTGAGCCCGCGGCTATGGCTGCTACAATCTCATTGTATTTGGCAACAACTGGCGCAACTGGGGGCGTGGTGGAATTCAGAGCTCTGTAATCCACGGTCATTCTCCATGTGACTCCATCTGCCGTTAGGACTGGCCACAAAGGGGCATTGCAAATGGACTGCATAGGACGTATAACATTCCATTTCAAGAGTCCTTCAATGGTTTTAGCTATTCCCACTTCAGCTTCAATAGGGTATTTGTATTGTCTCTGGGGTGGGGGGGTCCTTTCTTTCAATTAGGACACAAGCATTTTTTCACTGTCCCACATTCTGCTTTGTCTTTAATCCAGACCTCTGGGAATTCACTAACCCAAGGATCTGTAGCAAGGGGTGCCAATGGTAGGGGAGCCTTTAGGGCGGTGCACCGATGGATAGCATTGATAAAGTCAGGGCCTCCTGGAACTTTCCACAGGAGACCATTAGCTAAATCAATGGTTATGCCATGGTCGCGAAAGAAAGATGCGCCTAAGATCCCATCGTCTTCTCCTTTGTTGTCGCAGCCACGCACCTTGGTGGTGAAGGTTCCCACCCTTACGGGGATATCCTTCCACACTCTGGCGGTGTGGTTGCCTCCGGCAAAACTCAGGAGCAAAATAGTGCCTTCTGTGAGGCGTCCTTTTTCAGTCAGTTGAGGGTGCAAAACAGTAGTTGACGCACCAGTGTCCACTAAGAGATTCGCAGGTTTTATATCCCCTGGAGCCCCTATACCTGCGGAGACTGTTGGCCTACCCCATGGGTCGGGCGTAAGTTTTGCTAAGACGCCCTAGGGTAGAGCGAGGGGCGAGGGGCACCTCTAATGAGAATGAAATGGGTTTGTGGCAGTAACTTCCTTGATGGTGACCACAGGCGCCATAGGTGTGCCGTTCTGTGCATCACTATCTGCAAGGGCTCTAAGAAGGAGTGAATCCGGTTGCCCATCGAATTGGTCCATATCAAAGCCTTTATTCTTGAGTGACATCCACAGATGCCAATGCAATGCGTCTGTGTTTTGTCCTCCCTGGTACCATTGCTGTGGAGATCCAGTAGGACCTTGAGGTGGCTGCGAATTTTGCATAGCTTGTGGCTGTGGCCTATATACATGCGCAGGCCCGGTTGATTGTGCCGGGTAATTAGGTTGGGGCATTGGTGGAGCAGAGGGCTGGGGAGGCTGCCAATGAGCTTGCACGGGGGCTGGATTGCGATATTTCCCTCTACCTCTGCCTCGGTAACCTCGGTTGCGGCCGTTATATTTTCCTTCATATCTATTTCCTCCAAAGTTTGAGGGTTGCGCTACATTGTACTGAGAATGAGGACCATTATTTGCATAAGTAATGGTTTGGTTTGGTTCTTCCTCTTCCTTGTTCCTATCTTTGTACTTCTTAGGCAATTTTGTGGGTTTTACCGTGCCAATACTGCGAAGCAGTGTGGCAACTCTCCTTATTTTAACCAATAATGCATTCCAATCCATGTCTGCTGGTACCTCTACATTTAATGCTAGTTGAGTTTGGGTATTAAATCCACGGACGAGGGCGTCCTTAAAGGTTAGGTCGTCATAATCTGGGTAGCCTTCTTCATCTAAGTCTACCTTCTCTGCTAGTACTCCAAAGAGTTGTTTCCTAGTTAGATACATTTCCGGGTCTTCTCCTGCAGCCTGGCGATCAATTACAAAAGCAACTTCTAATGAACGCTCCAGGTTCAAGTGCTCTAGGACTACTTTCATCCAGGTGTACTGGTCTTCGTCACTTAAGGCCGTAGCGGAGATAGCTGAATTAATAGCCGCTAAGTCGGACCCAGTGGCACACCTCCTAGCACGGAAAGGTCTTCTCTGTTTATATTGCCATATGCTGTGCTAACGGTAGTGAGCCAAGATACAGCATTGTCACTAGTAAGGGGGCCGACCTGCTCGGCTATCGCTTGCACTTCATCTGGCTTCCATAGCCTAGTCTCTGTGATTGTGCGGACCGTCCTATTATTTCCAGTTTTTATGGTTTTTTCCGTAGTGTGAACGGGGTTCACTGGCTGTGTATTAATTGATTCCACATGCACCTCCGAGGAATGACCAGTAGGTTCGTCCTCGTGATCTAATAAGTCCGTGTCTTTAAAACCACCTGGGTGAATTGTGCAGATCACTGCATCTTGTATTCCAAGTCTGTCCTTAAGGGTTCGGATTTTAACATACTGCGTCTGTGCCTGGTTTGCCAGCTGTACGGCTGTGGAGAGGAAAGCACTCCAGAGAGTTATCATCACAGCCCAGAAGATTATTGGCTGCCCTCTCCCGTTCCTGGAGGAATTGTATAGTTCTCGATGCTTGAAAAAAGCAAAGAACATTCTGCAGGATTTGTCACATCCTGAACACTCCTTGTTTGAACTGCTGCCTTCGGGTAGAAGATAGAGGACAATTAAAACAAGGACAAACAGATTAAAAAACAGTTTTTATTCGAGAGCTATTATTGCTTTAAATGCTGCATGAAGTTGGAATTTGGGTGACATTGGTGGTTTAGGTTGCAATGTGAACCTTAAGGGAGTTATGGGATAGTTGTGAATGGTTGTGTGAGTGTATATGTGTATGGCTGTAGATCACTGAAATGATTGCACCTTTAATTTCGTTGTACTGTGTACAATGACAATAAAGTATATTATTATTATTATTATTTGTCAGCGAAGACTATCTAGGGCCCATAGAACTCTCTCATTGGCCTGATTAGCAGAAAATTTTACATCCTGGGCTGAATTAACTAGCCCAGTCTTTTCAAGCATGAGGATTAATCGTTCTGTTCTGAAATGATTTATTTCTTCTTCATGATGGTCACATAGAGATTCTATTTCACTTTGATGTGCCTGTTCCAACTGGCTAATTTTGACTTGTGCCTCTGCCAACTCTACATTTTTTTGTTCTACTTTTTTGGTGCTCCTGCTCACATTGGCTACTTTTGGTTTGTGCTTCTACTAATTCCATGTCTTTGTGTTCTACCTCTTTTCGCAACTCTTGAACTAAGAGAGTAGATTCTTGTAATGTGGGAAATAATGCCCACACTCCAGCCCGATCTTTAGCGGACGTATTCCTCTTTTTCTTTCTTTGGTTTTTTTTTGTAATATAATGTAATATATTTTTTTTATTATTTCCAACATCACCAACATCACCAAAACTTACATAGCATCCAACACTTACAAAAAACAATAACAAAACCGCCACCTAAATACATAAAACAGATCAACTCCTTCTCTTATATCTTTTAAATTTCTCAAGTTATAAATTTTCCTTATCTTCAAACCATTTATACACTTGTGACCAAACTCTCTGGAACATTGAACTCATATTTCCATGCATCTTTTGCGTTAAGTTATCCATTTCCACCACTTCAATTATCTTACTAATGATATCCCATCTATTTGGTACCTGTTCATTTTTCCAATATTTTGCAAGCACTATTCTTGCTGCTGTTACTAAGTGCATAACTACATATATTTCTTTTTTCTTCCATTTTTCCGGGAATATATTTAAAAGAAATATTTCTGGTTCTAGCGGAATCTGAATGTTAGTTATTTGGACTAATATCTTTTGCACCTCCTTCCAATACTGTTTCACCTCGCTACATGTCCACCAAACGTGGTAATACGAGCCTTCCTGGACCTTACATTTCCTACATTTTCCGTCCAACCCCGTATAAATTCGGGCTAACCTTTCCGGCGCCATATACCACCAATGTACCATTTTAAAAACATTTTCTTTTAAAGACACCGCTTTTAACCATCTTGTGTTTTTCCAAATCTTTTCACACTTATTAAGGTCCATATCATGCCCCAAATTTTTCACCCACGATCCCATGGTTACTTTAAAAACCTCATCCTGCATCTTATAGCTTAACATAAAAGAGTAAATTTTTCTTGTCGCAATATTCTTGAAATGCGATGCGGGCCGTTTGAAAAGGGTCTTTTGCTTTAAAAGACTCAGGTGCCCATGGAGAGAGGCCTTTTTTGGTAAGCCATCTCTCTAGACAAGGCAGATCCTCGAGAGTGCGGATCTTCGGTGACTCAGTAGAGCTCCCGTCCGCCATTTTAGATGTTTCTTGAGACATACTCCTTTCTCCTCCTTCTTTTGCTCTTGGTCAAGGCAAGCATTAGCTTCTTTACCCCTCGGGTCCGAGAGTTTTGGTTTTTAAGGCTAGAATTCACTCCCCTGTCTGGATTACCAAAAACCCTTTAAATTTGAGGTTTTTATAGGCTAGACTCCTTGTCCCCGCCTGGTTTTGACCCTCAATAACCCTTTTAATTGGTTTTTCAAGGCTAGACTTCAGTCCCTGCCGGGTTTACCATTAACCCTTTAAAAGCAGTTTTGAGCGCGGGCTTGGCCTTGGCCTCACGTCTCTTACCGGATGACTCCTTTAAACCGGTTTAAAATGAGGTTTTTGGATATTCCATCAGCCGGGATGACCTTCCAATAACCCGGGAAGATTTCAGGGCAACCTACAACCAGTGGGTCCTTGAGACACTATGCCTCAGTGAGCGGACCTCTTAGCTCACGTTAACTTTAACGCTCTGCTTGCGAGTCAAAGCAAATGGCTTCCAGAGAACCAGAGGAGGGGTGGGACCTTATATTCGCAGCTCCGCTTGTTGGTAGGAGGGGTGGGACCTTATATTCGCAGCTACGCTTGTTACCTATGTGAAAATGAGGGCAGTGTGTATTGGGGTGTAGTGTGGTGCAGCCCTAACGCCCTACACTAACAATCTGAAATTCCAACCCACAAGATAGACCGAGAGATGGCTCGCAGGTAGCCTTTAGGACTTCGTGCAGGAGGCCCCTTGCAATCGGACACTGACCGGTCACAGGCTTTCGCCTAGCAGGCAGGCTGGGGTGGCTGACCTCCACACACTGAAGGAGAGAAGGGGAAAAACCTCCCGCAAAGAATGCTCACTAGAGTCAAGCGTACAAGCACTTATTCACACCAATGTACTGTATGCGTTTCTTTAAACCTTCGCTCTGCATGGAAACGTACAGTTGCAGTTTCTCCTCTAAGTCTGGTCGGCTGAATGGCGACACGTGTCGACCTCGTGTGCATTCAGACGAGCAGGACCATCCCGGACGAGCCCCCAGATCTGTTAGCTGAATTTCTCTTTAGGAGAGACAATTGGAACAGTTTATTAATCGGGATTCAGGTCAATGTATATGGAGGATGGGCTGCACCCCTACGTTCCCAATGAAGAGACAGAAACAGGAATAAAATTCTCTTTAGTTTACTGAATATCAAACAAAGCACGCAATATCATACACACACACAAGAACTAAGTGAAAACAGAGAGATTTGGAAAAGCACTTTCGCATTAGCAGGTTATCATTAGTGGGAGATATTTACCTCAGGCGTTGCGCGACTACTAAAGCTTCCAGCAGGAGGTATTAGGGAGGGAAGGAAAATGTAAATGGGAGGAGCGCGTGTAATCAGACCAGCTGAGAACACATGTATCACCCTAGCTGCAGACTAAGGTGTAAAAGCGAGGCAAGGGTTGGGGATAGGAAGCTGGATTTGAGGGGGAACAGCAGACAGGCAGAGGTCGTAGGTAAAAGGGAGGATGAACTGGCTGCTTCTGTGTTCTAAGTTTTAAAGCTGCTTGCGAGCAAGAGGGGGTGGGCTCAGGCAGCTTACACCAGGTGGCCCTACCCTACAGGTCTGGGATTGGCTAAGGGGTCAATTTCCAGTCTATTGATTAACTAAACCTTTGGTACCTGGGCGGGGGAAAAGAGGTACGTGCGGTGGCAATAGTAGCGCTGACTCATCACTAGCCATGTGGATTCTCCATGTGGACAGGAAGTCCATAAAAGTCTGTCGGAGGGGGAATTCTGAAATAAGCCTGTCATGTGTAGATTGAGCGTCTGGGCTAACTACTGAGTTTTCTGTGTTTGCTGTAAACCTCGTGTTTGCACACTCCTGATAAGCCGGAGACACCGGGACACCTCTGGAACGATGTTGGTTCAGTAGATTATCAACCTCAGCTGACATCCTCTTCTCTGGGTGCCCTCACGGTGAACTCTTTATTACACAGTCTCTTTTTATTAGCCCTTTGCATCAAGTTTTATTCATGTACCACAGTCCAGGAATAGCCCAATATAAAGCGTCTGGGCTAACATACATGAGAGAGAGCTAGATAGGCAGGACACTGACCACCCTTGCTTTTACTACTCCCTGATACTATCCCTTGATGTGTAGATTGCTACTCTTAGGAAAAGTTTCCTTCATTCCAGCTTCTCCTTCACTCTCCACAAAGTGCCGTGTTTCTCCATCTTGGCAACATGAGAGCAGGATCTCTTTCCTGCATCTCCATCCATCTAGCTAGTTAGACTAGATTAGAGAACCTATCTCTCCTCTATCCTATCTAGAATGGAGTTCCTTAAATAAAAGGACTAATATTAGCTGTGCAAATATAAAGAAGCTCCATGGAACTTTGTTTCTTGCTTGCAGATGCACTGTGCTGGATGGTTTGCGCTGCACTTATGAGCCTTTGTGCACTCTACTACTGATATAATCCAACATACACATGTGGTGTATCTAGGGGTCATTTCCTGCAGGAGCACACAGGAGCGAAGCTCTGGCAGTAAAGATCCCAGGGGGCGGGCACATGCACCAAACCCCGCCCCCTGCTCCCAGCAGCCTGGAGCACGAGGATCTGCGCATCCCCCCCCCATAGCTAGCAATCCAAAACAGTCCAGTGGAGCCTGAGCAGTGGAGGTTGCCTTCTGACACACGTCCAGTGATGTCAGGGTGTGTGGCATATGCAAATAAGTTGTGCTAATGAGTTATGCTAATGAGCTCCTGCACCTCTTTTTCTACGAAACGACCCCTGGGTATATCCCCGCCAAAGAAGCCAGTATGTTGTAGGGGTAAAAGTGTCAGACTATGACGTAGAGACAAGGATTCAAATTTCCACTCTGCCATGAAGATCACCACGTGAGCTTGTCCACTCACAAACCCTCAGCCTAGGCTACTTTAGGAGGATAACATAGGAGAGAATTGTGTACACTGGCATGAGCTCCTTAGCAGAAAGGGAGGGCAAAACTCTGTGTGTGTGTGTGAACATGTGCACATGGGTGCATGGTTTGGGGAGGCACAGTCTGATTCCCAGCATGGTGCCCAGGGGTGCCATGGTACCCGCCTTGCTTCCTGACTCCTGTAGATAAAATCAAAACGGTCTTAAATGGAAATATTGAATTCTGCTCAGGATGGCACTATTACTCATGAACTAAGAAAGGAAGAATAACTGTCTCACTATGGATTTTACAGTCATATGTATCTTTTCAGATGCTACAGTCACATGTATCAGGAACCTACTAACCTGCGCATATCCTCCTGATATGTGCAGTTGCCATACTGTGTGAAGAGAGGCAGCACACATATTCATCATGTGTGTACAGCTCTAGTATGTGCAGACCGATTGCTATTTTTTTCAGGGTTCATGCTTGTGTGTACTAAGTCTGTACATTTATTTATTTATTTATTTATTCAAATTTATTCCCCGCCTTCCCAGCCCAAGGCCAACTCAGGGCGGCTTACACAAAATCAGCATGTATTGCTGCTATTCTCATGTTTTATTGTTTTTAATAGGTTGTTTTATTTTTATACTTATTATTTATTATGTTTTAATGGTTTTATGGTATTGTTTTTCCCCGGTAAGCCTCCTTGAGCAGGATTCTGGTGCGGGGGCATACCATTTCCTAAATAAATAAATAACATGGCAACTGGGTAGTGCGTGCTCCTGATATGCATATTCCCAAATGTAATGTCTGAAAAGGGCTAATTTCCTGAGCATCTCTGCGGCTCACTACAAGCCAGGGAGATCTCTTCTCCTGTGCCTGTGCCCAGAGAAGGACAGGGGATTCTGCCTCACTTGCTCAGTGCTAACAATGGCAGCAGTTAATCAGCCTCCCCCTTTAATCTGCTGCAGTGCCAGGTGTTGGGCCAGTGTACTGCAGCAGACCCTCAAGCAGGATGCCAATGAATTTGACAGTGGAGTGTTGGAGAATAGGATTGGGATGAACAATAACGTTTTCAGGACAGATGTGCTTGGTTTCTAAACTGCCCCATCTATCATGCTTAATCTAAGCAACTGAGAGTTTAAAATAGTATACATGCTGAAAGGATATTGCTAAAATACATATACAACTAAAACAACCCCACACTTACCCAACCACTAAAGGCCTGTTTAAACTGAAGCACCTTTTGCATCATTTCTGGAAGGCATCCAGGAAGCCGTTCTGGCCTTCGTTGGCTCAATGAGGGAAGGAAGTTAGTCACTGAACAGATTTCCATTCACAGTTTGGTGCTTTGACTCCGGATTCCCATTGGAAGCTAATACAAAGTAGCATGTTTCCATATAGTCCTTCCTGCCAAACTTCATCAAGACAGTTGCATCTGCAGTTCTGAAACAGGGCAATCCTGTTTCCACATTCTCCACAGGGGTCAGAATGATTTCAATACAGGGTCCTCCTGAACCTCTCCATTTCTTCTCCACTTCATGGCCCTTTCTCCTTTTCCTATCCCTCATCATGGTAGAATCATCAAACCCCTTTGTTGCTTACATTCATCTATAGCACTGGTTCCCACAGTGGGCAACACCGCCCTGAGGGTGCTGGAATGATGCAGGTGGGCGGTCGGAGCCTTGGGTGCAATTGGGGGGCGTTGAATACAAATAAGGGGCGGTGGAAGCATAAAGAAAGAAGAGTCCAGAACCTATCTAAAGCAGCCTTTTGGCGGTAGGCCAAATAAGTTTGGGAACCTATGATCTATAGTGTATGATTTAATTGGGTTTAGATTGGTTTGCAGTATAACCCAATGCAACAGGTTCCATTTTCAGCACATTGAGGGCCCAGGAGAAACCCCATGGATGGTCACTATGGGCATACCATTGAGTGACCATGGTGCAGGTGAGACAAAGTAGCTGCTTTAAAAAACCTGGCCTCAAAAATGTTTGCTCCAGATCACACAATCTGCTAAGGGAATTGATGCTTTCCTTAGTTAGGAGACGCCCGTGCTGTGAAAGAGGCCCTCACAGAGTTCCTGTGAACATTTTTGTCATGGAAGTGATGTCAGCTCTTAGTAACTGGAAAGAGTAATGTGAGAAACTTTTGAGAGCCAGATTATGAATCTTAAGCATTTAATCCTCCCAATTTTTTTCTATTTTAAACTCCCATTCTGAGGCAACAAGGAAAGGAAGGTGGATTAAAAGGAATGACTCCAGCTTTGGATGCATTAAACCAGCATCAGTTTCACAACTTGTCTTTTTTTTCCCTGACCTGAAAAGGCCAGGGAGCTCTAGCTATTTGGCAATAAGGAAAAGGCACTGAGACAGATGTGAACTAGAGGTCTGTAGGTTATTCAGCTTCACCAACTTTCTCTTTGTGTTAGGAATTTCATGAAAGTAGTTGATATTTCTCAACATAACAAGAGGGGACTGCACAGCATGAGTTCCTATAAGAAGCAGGTAAAAAGGCCCTGGAGCGCTGGCTGCCACTTCACACACAGAGATACATTATTTTGGATGTTTAATGCTGATGACACCCCAGGGTACAGAGAAACTGCTATCTACAGCTGAGGTGGTTTCGCAATGCCACCTGTCTAACAGAATGCCTGTTTCATTCATAGCTTGCACACAGAACCCGCCATAACGTAGTAGGATGAAGTGGGCTGCTATAAGGTGACTGATTTCAGGCTTGGCATTTCATTCGTTTATTTTCTGCATTTGTTTTGGTAAATGAGTATTATGTATGCAAAAGGTATGTGTCCTTTGCATGGGGATTCCCAGGGACTTTTTTTTTAGAAAGTTACAGGTGATTACAAAATATTCAGCAATCATATGGATGGTACATGTCTCCCAGATCTAACTGAGTTTGGCATACTTTCTTCGCTGTCTTACTTGCATTTATTTCCTGCTTTCTAATTGCAGTGCTGGGTTTAGGACACTCTGCTATGGATATGCTGACTAGGTTGGAGAGAATTCCTCTTTAATAATGTTCTAGGAGTGCTCACAGCTCGCATGCCCTGAAATCCTTGAACAAGTAAACTTTCAGACTTGGTATTCCCCATAACAAAATGGGACCAAATATCTTCTGTATATTTAATTGCATGCCACTAGGCTGCATATGTGTAACTAGTCCTGTAGGCCATGGCTTGGCTCCCCTTCTCCTATTACTTCCAGATTGTGGCACAAATTCTAGCTTGAGTTATGTAAACCTTACCATCCTTTGCTCAAGTACTCCTTTAGCAAAGATATCTTACACAGGAGGCAGCTGAGCATGGTAAGGAGGAGATTTAGTGGGAATGATCCACTTGGGCTCCTGCCCTGGAGGGCCACTGGAAGACAGGAGTGGGCTCTTGAGAGTTCCAGTACCTCTTTTTCAAAAAGAAAAAAGCCCTGCAAAAAACAAAGCCTTAAAGAACACAAGGGAATAAGAAGACAATAGTCTTCCCTAAAGGCAAGCAGCCACTCCTGGAACAGCTCCATTAATATATAATGATCAATATATATTTACTGCCTGCTTGATTAGTTAATGATCAGCTAATCCACTTACAACTTCCTAACATAGCAGCCTACACCTTAATATGTTTATCACAACCTCAGGTTCCATCAGGTTCTGTTGCACCCATGGAGTTTCTTATATTTTATACAAGTGGAAACCAACCCGCAAGGACTTGCGGGAGGCATCTCACTTCTCCCTCTCCCGCTGTTTCCCTTTCCTGAAAGCCCCCATAGTCTCTCCCTTTTTCCTACTTCTTTCTCTCTTTATAGGGTTGCCAACCTCTGGGTGGGGGCTGGAGATCTCCTGGAATCACAACAGATCTCCCAGCTAAGAGATCTGTTCCCCTTAGGGTTGCCAGATTGAGGTTGGGGAATGGCTGGATATTCGAGGGTGGAGCCTTGGGAGGTTGAGGTTTGGGGGAAAACAACCTCTGCCATGAAGTCCATCTTACAAAGCACCCATTTTCTTCAGGGGAACCAATCTCTGTTATCTGGAAAGCAGTTGTAATTCTGGGTGATCTCCAACCTCCACCTGGAGGTTGGTAACACTAGTTCCCCTGGAGGAAATGGGTGCTTTGGAGGGTAGCGTCCAAGGCTCTACTGGTAGCAGGAGCTCCTTTGCATATTAGGCCACACACCCCTAGTGTAGCCAATCCTCCACGAGCTTACAGTAGACCCAGTAAGATAAGCTCTGTAAGCTCTTGTAGGATTGGCTACACTAGGGGTGTGTGGCCTAATATGCAAAGGAGCTCCTGCTACCAGTAGAGCTTTCCCTCCTCTTGGCAGTCCCCATATCCTTTCCCTGACTCATTTTCTCCTCAGCCATTCACCAACCTACATTTTATCTGCCTCCCATCTTCAGCTATATTTATTCTTTATTGACTTCATCTATACCCCACCTTTCTCCACAGTGGGGACCAAAGCAGATTGCAGTATTCGCTTCTTCTCCTTTTTATTCACACAGCTATCCAGTGAGGTAGGTCAGGCTGAAAGTATGTGACTGGTCCAAAATCACCCAGTGAACTTCCACAGCAAGATGGGGGTTCGAACCTGGGTCTCAAGACTACAGGTAGGACATGGAAATATCCCAGAATTATAACTGAACTCCGGACAACAGAGATTTGTCCTTCTGGAGAAAATGGCTGCTTTGGAGGATGAAATCTATGACATTATATTCATCTGAGGCCTCTCCTCTACCCAAACCCTGCCCTCCTCAGACTCTACCCCCAAATCTCCAGGAATTTCCAGACTCAAGCTGGCAACCCATTGAGTTTGAGCTCCCCTCAATGGCCAAAAAGGGCCTTGGCCCCTCCCCCTACCTTTTTACTCATAGAAACTAAAGCCTGGAACCCTGTTGTTGCCTAGCAACAGCCACTGAGGGCATCTGTTGCTTAAAGCTGCAGTATCATTTTTGGATTTATTTTAGATTCCACATTTGTCTGCAAACCTAGAGCCCTCTGCAGGTTTGTAGAAAGATCTGTCCTGCCTGCTCGCAGCTCCAGTGCCGTATTTAGGTATCCAAAGTTATCCTGACTTCACTATTAGAATATAAGATTTTACTGTACCCATAACCACATAGTGCATGCCTGCAGCCAGGGATTTTCACTGTTTTCAGTCAAAGGCATGCAGGAACATAACTCACAAGCCCTCCTTTAAACCTTTTAAATTCTTTCTAAATCATCTCTAAATGAAGCTTTATGATAACATAAACACCTGGAATAATCCTTGTTTTAACAGTGGAACCCACGTTACCAAAATACAGCTTAACATTCCTCCCCGCCCACACCCACCCACCCATTACATAAAGCCAAATAAAAGGCAGTGCAATCCTAACTACTTAGGGTCTCCAAATGGATGTGACAAACTGGAAGTCTGCCCTCCACCCCAGGAGGCACCTCAGGAAGGCCACAATGGAAGTATCAGTGGACACAATATAGGGTTCTTTATTTCAGTATCTTGTGGGTGGTTATTTTGTGGAGGACACCCCCTTTTGTATAATTTGAGCAGCTGCTTGCATTCAGTTGAGCAATCAGGCTTGGTCCTTTGTTAACCTGGTCTTTTCAATGTTGTTACATCCTTAAGATTGTCAGAACAAGGTACTCACTTGCATGTGATTCTTAAGAGAACTGGTATCCTAGTATACATGTCCAAGGACATCCGTAATTAGCCCATTTCAAAGACACAATAGAAAGCATACTGTGTGCAGCTCACACCTCACTGAAATATTCTCATGTTTACAATAAATATTTATGCTAACACTTAAGGCAATATCAGATTCACAGTGGCTTTTCTAATGACTTTCCCAGTCAAGCACCAAGCTGAGATGATCAGTTTCTCCCATGTTCCATTACCAGTGTGCCTGAGATGAATGGTCACCACACTGAAAGATTAATGGAAAATGAATTGGTTTCATCCAATGTGCTTTAAATTACAAGGGCGTTTGGCATTCATGATCCTGTCCTTTCACTCTGCTTTGAAAACTGCCTAAGGACCTCTCCACGGCAAACATTTTTAAATCATTAATCAATTACAGTAGAACATCCATTATCTCAACTTCCTGTTCTCCTGAATTTACCTCCCATCTCTATTATATGTTAGTTCAAATCAAGGTAAACATGATATTAGAAGCACTCCAGTTTATCCAAACTATTTATTGATTGTTTGGATGCCTTCTGGACCACTTAAACAAAGTAGAGTGTACACTATGATAATAATGTATAGTTGGTTAAAGGTCTTTATTTATACCTTAGTATTATTCTCTAGCAAAATGCCCATTATTATGATATATAGGGTGTGTTTGTATCAGACCCATAGCCACAGTGGGGCTATTCAGGGCTCCACCCCCTTCCTTAAAGGGCCAGCCCCACAAGATTTCCCTCTGACATTTTAAAAAAAATCATTTTAAATCATTTTTTTAAAGGTGCACGCTCTCATGTCATGCCACGGCCAGCCACACACCAAACAGATGAGAGAATCCCAGATGAAGGTTTTTTAAAAGTCCAGCTGAATCCACCATGGCGCCTCCTCCTCCACCCTCCCACTGTGGCTCTCTGGGGCTCTCTCTCAGCCTCGATCTGCTAAATATGTGGATCAGGTAGCGCTGAAGCAGGAGGAGACATCAGCAAGTCACATGGCTTCCCCTCCACACCCGAGAGAGGCCGCTGCCTCGGCACCTGTTGGGAGCCCAGATTGCAGGAGGGAGGGAGGGAAAACATGGAGAAACCTGCTGCCAGGATCCCGGCTACAGCCCTTGCCTTGCTTCTAGCTTGGCAAATGCTTGTCTCTGCTGGGTTTAGTAGCACAAATGGAAGGGGTACCTGTCACGGCTCAGGTGGGGCATCACTTGACGCTGCCACCACTCTGGTTCCAGGCTCCTCTGAGAAGGCCCAGAGCACCCTCCCAGGCCTTTAGACCTCCCTTTTGGCCAAATAATAGGCATGAGGACCAGGCAGAGTGAACAATGAAAATAGTTTATTTTATAGGTCAAACAAACAAGGTGCAGAATAATAACAGTAAGTGGGTGAAAAGAAAAGAAATCAAATGCCCTAATGTGTCTAAATATATACTGTCCCTAGCTCACTATCAAGTGGCCTTAGACTACTCACCCTTCCCTCAGGATGAGAGTTTCTTCCCCACAGCAGCCTCAGTCCCTTCTGACTCTGTTCCCTGGGAAAAAGAACAGCTTTCCCTCTTGTACCAGTTCCTATATTCCCCAGCCCTCTTCTTCCCTATTGGTCAAAATCGGCATCAAAACTTCCCAAGGCCTTCTGGGGTTTGTAGACCCAGCCTCCCCTGCTGCTAGCCAGGCTCCCTGGACCTAGTAGGCCTCTGGTTGCACAGCCCAGATCATGACAGTACCATTAAAAATTTTAGAGGGTTCAGGGCCATTGGTCCCACCGCCCACATGATCGTATTTACCAATGTGCTTCGAAACAGGAACAATAGAAGCCAAGGAAGGAATTCTTGGCCCTCGCCTAGTCAAAGACAGTGAGTGGGACAGCACAGCATGGAAGCAGCAACCTAGATCAGCTGAAGCCACAGGAGGGTCTCCAAGAAAGGAAGGAATTGTCCTGCCTCTCTTATTCAGCACGAGTTTCTTATTCAGCACAAGTTCTGGTGCAATGCTTGACCCACATTCATCAAACCCACTGGGGAAGGGGAAATACAGCAAATAATGGCTGCCCCAGTGGAAGCTCAACCAGGAAAAAAATTGCCCCATAAGCCACAAATTCCTGGCTACAGGCCTGGTTTGTATATTGCAGAAACCCCAGTACATCTCTGCAGGTGGTACACACAGAGACACACTGTGCATCCCACACACATACACACAAGATGCTTGTTAGTTATGGACAGGTCACACCAGTATCAGGTGTTGTCCTCAATGCCTTAGTGTCACAAGAGGAACATTTCCCCGCATAACAATGTATGTCAACCAATCACTTATGATCAAACTATATGTTACATTTTACATTCAATGTTATGTTTTTTAAAAAAAATACTTTAAAATTTTATTTTATTTTCCACCTTCAACTGCTAGGGCTGCTTTGCCAGAGAGGAGAAGGGTATGGGGAGATTATGTTCTTTAATACTTTCCTCCACTGCCACTTCTGTGCTGACGAATGTTGTCCCCAAGAGGCTTTTACCCCAGCTAAGGAAAAATGTACCCATATTTTTTTTTCCAGTAGTGGAGAAAATTTAAGAGCTGCATTCCAGTATACTCTGATCAATAACAACTAGTCTGTGCCTGATAACCCCAGATGTTTCATATATTGTCCCATCTTGTTTTCTGTTCCTTGGTCACACTTGATTATGATGAAATGTTGGGAATTCCTCTATATATAACGTATGAGAGCCACAATAACTTTGTAGGTGGAAAGTGCTATCAAGTCACAGCTGACTTATGGTGACCCCGTAGGATTTTCAAGGCAAGAGACATTCAGGGGCGGTTTGCCATTGCCTACTTCTGCATAGCAACCCTGGACTTCCTTAGTGGTCTCCCATTTAAATACTAGCTGGGGCCAATCCTGCTTAGCTTCCAAGATCTGACATGATCGGGCTAGTCTGAGCTATCCAGGCCAGGGAAAGAGGTATGTCCCCTATCTTCTAGTGCTATCAAATCTTATGGTGACCCCGTAGGGTTTTCAAGGCAAGAGACATTCAGGGGTGGTTTGCCATTGCCTACTTCTGCATAGCAACCCTGGACTTCCTTAGTGGTCTCCCGTTTAAATACTAGCTGGGGCCAATCCTGCTTAGCTTCCAAGATCTGACATGATCGGGCTAGTCTGAGCTATCCAGGCCAGGGAAGACTGACTTTCCATAGATTTAAACCCCTGGATTCTGGCATCTCCTTGAACCTCCCAGAGTGGGTAACAGTCTGAATATAATATCTAAAAGCAATATTTATTTAAAATATTATAATGTACAGCTGAGATAAACGCAGGTTATTCCAGCTACTAGATACTTATGTTCTTGCATTGTTTATTGTATGCGTAATACTGGTTTTATTGCCTTGTCTTCTAACTCTGTAATCCATCTTCAGTGGCAATCAGAAAAGTGAACTGTAAATAAATAAATAAATAAATAAGCTTCAATTGTGTGTGTATTAAGTGCAATCAGGTCACTTCTGACTTATGGCGACCTTATGAATTAATGCCCTCTTTTAAAAAACCCCATTGTTAACAGCCTTGCTCTGGTCTTGCAAACCGAGGGTCATAGCTTCTTTGATTGAGTCAATCCATCTCATGTTGAGTCTTCCTCTTTTCCTGCTGCCTTCAACTTTTCCTAAAGAAAATAAAACAAGATAAAAACATGGCACAGCTGAAGGCGTTTTTTTACTTTGCCGCCATCTTGGACAATCCTCCTCTTCAGCTTTTCCTAGGTTTAATATCTTTTCCAGTTACTCTTGTCTTCTCATATCGTGACCAAAGTATGATAGCCATAGTTTAGTCATTTAACTTCTAGGGAGAGTTCAGGCTTGATTTGACCTAGAATCCACTTGTTTGTTTTTTTGGTGGTCCATGAAGTTTGTAAAACTCTCCTCTAACACCACATTTCAACGGAATCAACTTTCTTTTTGCCAGCTTTCTTCACTGTCCAACTTTCACACCCATAGATAGTAACAGAGAATACTGGATCTTGATCACCAGCAATAGATCCTTATAGTTAAGGATCTTTTCTAGCTCCGGTCATTACTTGCAAAGGTTCATCTTTCAGGGCTGGCCTGACCACTTAGGCAACCCAGGCAGTTGCCTAGGGCACTGGATTTTAAGGGGCATCCAAAAGCTCTGTGTTGACCTCCTCCTCTTCTCAGGGCTCTACATCCATTCTTACCCATGCACTGCCATGACACTTCCACTCATGCAACTGTACCCTCAATTTCCCTCTGCCTCTCAAGGCTGTTAGGTGCCCTCTCCAGTCGGCATCAAATGCAGAAGCTGCAGTGCCTAGATTTGGCACAGGGCTGCTGTCTACCTGCCATGCTGGAAGCAGTGGGAGAAGGGCAGGCAAAGCACACTGGCTACGGGGGCATAAGGTGGCTGACTAAGGCAATACTAGAACTCCAGTGGTATCTGTAGGGCTATGGGGGAGGAAGTAGCTGGCTCTGCCTCTCACTCGTTGACCCACCCCCATCCCCACAGTTCTCACTGCCATAGGAATCGGGCTGGGCCCGTAAGCAGGGAGGTGAGAAGGTGCTGTTGGCTGTTGCACACCATTCAACATGCTGCCATGGGTGCTGCTTCTTTATTCTGCAGCACAAGGTGCTAGAGTGGACTAGCCCCGCCCTCCTCCTGCAGCCCCTCAGCTCTCCAGGGTGAGTTCCCCTTCTTTATTACTCCTCAAATTTCAGAATGAAGAGGGGTCATTTTTGCAAGAACTGGTAACCATTCCAGCAGAGTTTAGGGTTGCCAATTGCCACTTGGGAAACACCTGGAGATTCTGGGAGTGGAGCCTAGGAATTGGGTTGCCAGCTTCCATGTGGCAGCTAGAGATCTCCCACTACCACAGTTGATCTCCAGGCAATCCAGATCAGTTCCCCTGAAGAAAATGGCTGCTTTGGAGGGTGGACTCTATGGGCATTGTACCCTGCTGAGGTCCCTCCCCTCTCCAAACCCCACCCTCCCCAGGCTCCACCCTCAAAATCTCCAGATATTTTCCAACCCAGAACAGGCAACCCTACCAGGGAAGAGTGGAGCTTGGGGAGGGGAAAGAGCTCAGCAGGGTATGATGCCCTTAAGTTCACCCTCCAAAGTGGCCATTTTCTCTAGAAGAATTGCTCTCTTTCATCCAGAGATCAGTTGTAATCCCAGGAGATCTCCAGCTCCCACCTGGAAGTTGGCAACCCTACAGCATGCTCTCCACTTTTTCTTGCACCCTCTTCCCATCCTCCCTGCTTCAGGTTTTTCAATGTTTGTTTGTTTTTTGCTGTTTCCTTCTCTAGACAACTCCCCTGTGCAACCTTATGTAAGCAGTCAGGAAGGGCAGTTTTTAAAGTGTGTTTTTGTGAGGGATCATTTCTACCTGGGTCATAAAAAGCTTAAAGCAATTGAAGGAGTGGAGATTTCAAGTCATAAGTCGGGCTCTTGCAAGATCAGCCTTCCCGAGTAGACGCCTGCCTCTTGACTTCCTCCTGAGCACTTGGAGCATGGTTCTTTACACAGATTATATTAGGAGTAATGAAAAATTGTATAAATCATTAGAATATCTTTCATTTTCATTGTCCCATTAGAACACCAAGTAAACAAAATTTAGCATTTATTCTAGACATGACACTTTTCTCTCTTTTGAATGAAGGGGCATCTTCATTCATAGTTCATAGGTCACCTAAGATGCCAAAAAACCCTGGGGCGACCCTGACCCAAGGCCATTTCCAAAGGTCTCCTGGAAGGTGAAGAAGAGGCAAGATATATAGGATTAATTTTAAAGGTAAAAAGGTAAAGGTTCCCTTGCTCGAAAGCCAGTCGAATCTGACTCTAGGGTTGCGGTGCTCATCTCCGTTTCAAAGCAGAAGAGCCAGCGCTGTCTGAAGACGTTTCCATAGTCATGTGACCAGCATGACTAGACGCTGAGGCGCACGGAACGCTGTTACCTTCCCACCGAAGTGGTACCTATTTATCTACTTGCAATTTCTTGCTTTCGAACTGCTAGGTTGGCAGGAGCTGGAACTAGAGATGGGAGCTCACTCCATCATGCGGCACCCGGGTCTCAAACTGCTGAACTACTGACCTTCCACAGCCTGCAGTTCAGCGTCTTAACCACTTGAGCCACCGCAGCTCCATATATATATATATATATATATGGTATTGACCATTTTACCACAAAGATGATGGGTTACAGACAACTACTTTTCCTTTCATCAGCCAAGCACTGCTAGGATTCCTCCCTCTCCATGGAATGTGCACAGAATTAGCCTGCACTAATGCTACAAATTTGCACACTGTTTCTGTAAATCAGCATGTAATGAGGATTATGAGAATTTGGCTGGTCTTCCAGCCAAGTTAGGGATTTGCTGAAGTCAGCGGAGAGTGCTAGCTTCAAGCACACCATTGACTTTTACATAAATTTTCTCCATGGAGAGCAATAAAGCTTCCATGGAATTTTGCTGTGATGGTCTCCCAGAGCCAAGGGCATGAAGTCTTATCAAACTAAAAGGCTTGTATTCAGACATTTGGGACCCTGCACTAATTCCTCTTTCACTCCTTCTGGCAACCCCCATATCCTCTCCCCTTTCCCTGCCTTATTTTCTCCTTCTCAGCCATTCACCAACCTGCCTTTTTTGCCTCCCATCTTCAGTTATAATATTTATTTATTTATTTGTACCCTACTTTTTTCTGCAGTGGGGACCAAACAAGCTAACATTATTCCCCTCTCATCCTTTTTGTCCTCACAACAACCCTGTGAGGTAGGTTAGGCAGGAAGTATGTGACTGGCCCAAAATCACCCAGTGAGCTTCCACAACAACATGGGGATTCAAACCTGGGTCTCCCAGACCCTACTGTGAAGCTCTAGCCACAATCCACACTGACTTTCATAGGGTGGCACTGTTGAATGGTAGAAAGCAGGCAGACCTCGGTGAGTCATGCAAATCAGATGATATCTAGTCACCCATGCTTGCTGCCAGGCCTTGTTCTAATGAGTCCTCCCTCAAAAGCCAGAATAGGCCGGCAAATGTCCCTGTCCCCTCCACCTGTCTTTTTTTCACAGAAACCAAGCCCTGGCTCACTGGTGTGGTTGCCTAGCAACTGCCACTGAGGGCTTCCATTTTTTAAAGCTACAGGAGTTACTTTTATCATTTTGGGGATTTTTTAAACACCCAATGTCTTTTTTTTTTAGATTTCAGATTTTTCTGCAAACCTGGGGCATTTTTCAGGTTTGTAGAAAGATTCACCTTGTCCTTTTATGGCTCCAGTCATTGGATTTAAGTGTCCTCAGATTTGGCTGCATTCGCTATTAGAATATACAAGTGGGAACCCACAAGGACTTGCAGAAGGCATTCCATTTCCCCCTCCCTCATTATTTCCTCTTTCCCTTTCCTGAAAGCCCCCATAGCCTCTCCCCTTTTCCTGCTTCCTTCTCTTCTTCTAAGCCTGCCAACCTGGAGATCTTTTGGAATCAAAATGGATCTCCCAACTACAGAGATCAGTTCCCCTTAGGGTTGCCAGCTCCAAGTTGGGAAATTCCTGGAGATTTTGGGGTGGAGCCTTGGGAGGGCAAGGTTTGGGAAGTGACCTCATTAGGGTATAATGCCATAGAATCCACCCTCCAAAACAGCCATTTTCTCCAGGGGAACTGATCTCTGTCAACTGGAGAACAGTTGTAATTCTGGGTAAACCCTAGTTCCCCTGGAGGAAATGGCTGCTTTGGAGGATGAAAGTCTATAGCACTATCCCCCCTGAGTTCCCTCTCCTCCTCAAACCCTACCATCCCCAGTTTTACTGATAAAACCAAGACCCCTGGAATGCATGCTCTGTTTGCCTAGCAACAGCCTGAGGGAATCTATTGCTTAAAGCTACAGGCATTCCATTTATCATTTTGGGTTTTTTTAAAAGCCCCTCCCCCCCATGTATTTTTTTTTTGATTTCACACTTTTCAAGAATTCCCAGATTTGGCCAACTTGGCTATTAGAATATAGACAGGTGGGGACCCACCAGACACTTGTGGGGAGAGTGTATCACATCCCCCACCTTTTCTTCCTTCCTTCTCCCTCCTTCTCAAACAATTTCACCCTCCCTTTCTTTCCCCTTCCCTTCCTTTGTCAATCTTCCCCCTTCTATCTCTCCCCATCCCCTTCCCTGACAATCTTTGCACCCTCTCTTTCTCCCCCCCTTCTCTGACAATCTTCTCCCCTCTCTTTCTGTCAATATTCCCACAACTCTCTCTCCCCCAACCTTACCTTGACCTCCTCTTCAGCTGCAGCATTAGTGGCAAGATCCCTGGTAGTCAGCAAGGCTCCAGGAGCTGCTGCATCAGCTGCAGGATTCCTGGTAGCTGGCAGAGCCCCCAGCAGTTGCTGCATTGATGGCAGGCCCCCCAGCAGCTAGCAGGGCCCTCGATTGCGGGACCTGCTGCGTCAACTGCTCAGGTAAGTGAGCACAGATAATGTTATTGTTTTTTGGTATCTTAAAACCCCCAATATAATATTTGTAACTTTAAAGATTTTTTCTGCAAAACGGGGGGGGGGGTCCCCCCTCTGGTTTGGAGAAAAATATCCTTTCTTTCAGCGTGACCCCAATCCAAGGATTTAGATATCCACAAATTGGTCCACACTTGACAAATAGGTATACAGATGATGTGAACAACAAACTGACCAAGGCAACGTCCACTGAAAACAATGTTGTAAGTGGACTTACAGAGGTAGAAGGCAATGCAGCACAAGCAGGATAACACCTAGAATACTCACTGCAGGAGACTGCAATCCTATTTCCCACCCTTTCTGATGACCTGGTTAAATTCACAGCTCCTGTCAAGAACTACCATGCTTCATCTCCTTCCCAGGAAAGACTGGCGAGAGGGAAACCCTGGCCTGCTCATTGTGTGTTCCTTTGTTGGGCCCCTGTGCCTGCCCTAGTCCTTCTTTAACTCTGATCCTGTGGTTCTGGGGGGACCTTTGTGGGCCCGAGATCTTGGGAGAGCTCCTGCAGCAGCTCTTGGTCATTGGAAGGCACTGACAGGGTGCATAGCTTTCCAGGTGGTTCCTGGTCTGTTGGCTCACTGAGGGCAGGGTCCACAACTAGTTGCAGTGACAGGATTATAGGGTCTGCCTGTGGAGTGCTCAGAGGAGCCTGCATCTCAGAGATCTCACGGCATGAGAGGAACTCCTTGTCATCCAAACAGTCTGTCCCAATGAACTGGGGTGAACCATGGCAGAATCATATAGGACAGCCAATCTGGGTGTCTTCAGCACTAAACCTGAAATTACTGCTGCCAGGTCAGACAGAGTGCCCAGTTAGCAACTAGGCTGCCAGTAAGTAGAATGCCCAATCTTTCCTGGAACCTAACGTAAACAACAGACAATCAATCCTGGCTATGGTTTTCACAGGCACTCATGAAAAGTGATGGCCACCACCACCCCTCCCAAGCCTCAAATGCAGGGCTGATGCAGGACTGTATAACTGGATGGAGATTAGTGAGACAGATCCACCCCACCATTTGCACCCAACCAGGTCTCTGCCTTACCAACCAGATCTGTTTTCTCTTCATCCAGCAACCTGGACAGGAGTGCATTTTTATTACTCACTGATCTGGTGTTGCACCATATTAGTGAAGAAGCAGAGGCAGTCGGTGCCCTTGCACAAGTTTCCCTCAGGATGCAGAGGTTAGATAAGAAGTATGCTCAATTTGGTCTCACTGACTTCCAAGCTCCCACCCCAGTACCTTCCAGCTCCTAGCTTCATGGAAATTATAACAACTCCATGGCACCCAGTACCAAAAGAGAACAAAACTTTATTTAAACATAAGCAAAGCCTTGTCCAGGCTATAGCAAGTGACAGCCAGCAACCAACAACTCAAGTGAAAAGTGAAACTGAAGCAAAGGCTTTTTAGGGATCATGTTAAAATAACTATACTATACAATAAGGGAACGTCACCAAATTCACAAGTGCCCACAATGTAATAGGAACAGTAGCCAACATCCTACCAAGTAAAGAACAGCCACCAGAACAGAAGAGCCCTAAAGCAGTCCAGAAGTGAATCAGTGATGAGCCAAAGTTGATTTCATAGTCCATCTGTATGCCAATTGTGTTCATGCATTCCAGACACAGAATCAGATTTTGTATTGCAAATGGTGTTTATTTCATTAATATTTGAAATCAAGGAAATCTGTGCTTTTGCCTAAACACAAATCAGATAACTTGTATTTTTAAAAAAGCTGGATGCCGATCAATACACTCTATCCATGCAAAAACTCAGATTAGATCATTTGTTACTCAAATGGGTGTCTTGGCTGGCAACTGAGTTTTCACAGGGGAGAAAACTAACGCGTGCTTCAGCCTTCCCCCTCTCGTGTTTTCTAGCAAGCTGGATAAAAATGATGGGGGAGGCACAATGCTTCTGAGATCTGCTTGTAATTTGAGAGCCAGTGTGACCCTTTAGGCTTTGTGCCACATACAGGGAAACTTTCATGTCATTCTATATATATATTAACAATGTGTGAGAAAGGAATTCCTGCTAGCACCTTCACCAACACCAGTTTCAGTAGATTTCCTAACTTCTGCAGTATCAAATCCTTTCCCCTCAAACACGCCTTATCTTATCATGACTGTGTTTTAATCTTCAGACTGCACAGAAGCTGGCTAATCATGGTTTGTAAAACTGACATCATAAACCATCTCAGTGTGCCATATAATTATGCATTTCTTGAAACATTCAAAAACCAAAATAACCGTGGGCAGCTTACTTCCACAAAATGCTGCATTTTTTTTTAGTCCCACAGAAGATAACAGCACTGGCACTCGACTTGGCAGTCCTATTGGGTTCAAGTTGGGAATACATTTTTTTCAGGTTATGGATTGTTAGGCTCATAAATGGACTGGTTTACATCAGCTTTTCAGGGCTTGGTAGGGCTGCCAAGTCCCCCCGGGGGGCGGAAATCCCCCTGCCCCAGAGGCCCGTTCCCAGACGCCAGGGAATCGGGCCCCGGGGGGAACCCCACCCCAGCGTGCACGTCACAGGGAAGTGACGTCATGACGCCGGGCACACTGGGGGCAGGGCCCCGCCCCCAGCATGCCCGGCGTCATGACGTCACTTCCCTGTGACGTGCATGCGGCGTGCGTGCGTGAAGTGCGCGTGCATGTGCACCGGGAGCCACTTCGGAGTCCCCCGCCGGCAAGGTAAGTCGGACTTGGCAACCCTAGTGCTTGGGGACTAATGTCTTTTTCAGGATTGAAACTCAAAGCATATTGTCATTCTATGCTCAAAAGTTGGAATGCTCAAGCACCCACCAGTTCAGCTCCCATCCTGTTCTGGTTTTTCGATGATCAGTTCATCACATTCAAGGCTGTTTGGCAGGGTGTATTCCTTCCTGACTAAGCACAATTGGCTTTTCAGGCGTGCATGTTCTCGCATAGCTTGACTGAGTTGCTACGTAATTCCTCCATTCAGTAGGCAATTGTTTAAATACACAAATCAGCAGGCCTCGGTTCCTGCCAGAGCACACCGGAGCACCGCTCCGCCAGTCAGGAGCCCAGAGGGCGGGAACATAAGCCCCGCCCCCTGCTCCCACGAGCCATCAGTTGGGACATGGTTGGGGGGGGCGAAACGTTCCCCCGCCTCCCTGAGCCCCAGGGTGGTGGCCTTGGACTCGTAGGGGCAAATTCCACCTCTCGCGTGAGAGGTTATTCTGGCTCCCCCAGCTCGCCTTTGGGGCTCCTTAAAAAGTTATGGCCGCCGCCACTGTTCTCGGCGGCAGCTGCAACATTCTCCTGCCTCCCTGAGCCCCAGGGTGGTGGCCTTGGACTCGTAGGGGCAAATTCAACCTCTCGTATGTGATGCCGCTCGGACATCACACGCGAGAGGTCATTCTGGCTACCCCAGCTCTTGGGAGGCGCTCTTTAAAAAGTTATGGCCGGCTTTTACAGGCTCCACGCTGGAGCACCGGGCCTGAAAAACAGCCTGCACAGCCACTGCCCACCACCCTCCCCCCCTCTTTCAGGCTCCCCGCTAGCACACCGGGCCTGAAAAAGGGGCAGCTGAATGTCAATTTCGGCCCCATTGTATCCTATGGGCCATTGAAGTCAATGGCAAAAACATAGGGTATATTCTGGGGGCTGGAGGGGAGGGAGTTTACACAGGGTAGCTGCTGGAGCCTCTCCCCCAAGATACCAACCAAGTTTGAAGAACATTGGACTAGGGGTCCAATTCTACAGGCCCCCAAACAGGTTGCCCCTATCCCCTCCATTGTTCTCTATGGTGAGAAAAAAGTAACTTTTCCCCCCACCATAGAGAACAATGGAGGGGATGGGGGCAACCTGTTTGGGGGCCTGTAGAATTGGACCCCCTGGTTCAGTGTTCCTGAAACACGGCGGGTATCTTGGGGAGAGGCTGCAAAACCATACCTCTGGGACCCAGTTTTGTATACAGGTTATAGTGTTGGACTAGGATCTGGGACACCCAGGTCTGAACTCCCACTTTGCCATGGAAACTTGCTGGGTAACCTACCTCACAGGGTTGTTGTGAGGATAAACTGGAAGAGAGAACAATGGATCCCTATTGGGGAGAAAGGCAGAGTATAAATGATGTAAATTTACAAATAAACCCTTCAGTGTTTGTCCCTAATGATGCCAATGACACAATGCAAACAGGCTTGGTAGTTAGGTCACTTTTGACTTGACACCTTCAGACACAGTAAGCGGAACTGTCAAACACATTCATGGTGAAATTCACAGCATCACTGCTCAAAAGATCTTTTCTCAGTCAGTTCCCAGATAATTAGTAGTCATCTTCCCTGCGAGAAGACCAGTCTAATGTCTACCTTGGCAAGCTCAGGAATGGGACTGTGCTCTCTGAGCAATGGTGGCTCTTCTGGGTTTCTCCCATGCCTGTTAGTGGTAACAGAACAAAGTTTGAATCCAGTGGCATCTTTAAAATCAACAAAGTGTAATTCTGGGAATAAACTTTTGTGTGCAAGTTCAGACCAACATGGCTACCCACCTGTCTGCTGGGTAAGACTATTCACATTTAAAAGCCCTTATTGCAGGCAGTTCATTGAATTCAAAGAGGTTAAATCACAGACCTTTTACATTAGCTACCAGATTCAGTGTCACATGTCTGTGGTTTTCTTTCAACCTTTGGAGTGTTATAAAGTCAATAAGCCAGTTCATATTAGTATTAAGCATATTCCAGTTTTCACTATATCTCTGCAAGCTTCTCTCTGACACACTATGGGTGCATTCAGATGGGGCATTTTAGCCGGCATAAACTGCTCTGGTTGGAACCGGAGCAGTTTGATCTGGAAGAAACGCGATCACACTTACCTCCTGACTGCGCAGCACATCACAATATGCCCATCCACACTTCAGGTGCTCAGCAGAGCGCGTCGGCGGGGTTTTTTTATTTTTACACAGTTTGCACATGCACATAAGCAGGCTTCCTTATAATGAAGATCTTTGCATAGGGGCATAATAATAATAATAATAATAATAATAATAATAATAATAATAATAATAATAATAATAATAATAATAATAATAATAATAATAATAATAATAATAATAATAATAATAATAATAATAATAATAATGCTTTCGATTTATTAATCGCTTTCCCCACAAGTGGGCTCAAAGTGATTTACAGTTACTCTTCAGACAGGGGACTAACAATGTTTTTCATAGGGGATAGGGAAGACAACATATAATTCATTTAAGTTGCACACGCCGTACTGCCCGGTGGAAAATATAATAATGCCCCTATATAAATCAATGGTGAGACCTCATTTGGAATACTGTGTGCAGTTCTGGTCACCACACCTTAAAAAGGATATTATAGCTTTGGAAAAAGTGCAGAAAAGGGCAACTCGAATGATAAAAGGGTTGGAACACTTTCCCTATGAGGAAAGGTTAAAGCGCTTAGGGCTCTTTAGCTTGGAGAAAAGACGACTGAGGGGTGACATGATCGAGGTTTATAAGATTATGCATGGGAAAGAGCAGGTAGAGAAAGAGGTACTTTTCTCCCTTTCTCACAATACAAGAACTCGTGGGCACTCCATGAAACTGCAGAGCGGTCGGGTTAGAACGGATAAAAGGAAGTACTTCTTCACCCAAAGAGTGATTAACACTTGGAATTCACTGCCACAGGAAGTGGTGGGTGCTACAAGCATGGATGGCTTCAAAAGGGAATTAGATAAGCATATGGAGCAGAGGTCCATCAGTGGCTATTAGCCACAAGGTATAGCTAGGGGCTCTGGGGCAAGTGATGCTCTGTCTTCTTGGTGCTTGGGGGGGGGTCAACAGTGGGAGGGCTTCTAATGTCCTGGCCCCACTGCTGGACCTCCTGATGGCACTGGTATTTCTGGCCACTGTGTGACACAGAGTGTTGGACTGGATGGGCCTTTGGCCTGATCCAACATTGGCGTCTCTTATGTTCTTATGTTCTTATGTTAATACAATGGTTTAAAGCTGTTTGCAACAGTTAGGGACGGAAGGCAGATGTTCGACGCGTGATCGCCCATAAGTACACCAATTCCAACCGGCATCTATACCAGCATAAATGCCCCGTCTGAACACACCCTATGTGTATAACTAAAAGCCCAGGGACTTCACAAAATCCAAATATGGGCTAAAAGTCTGCTTAAATATGTGACCCTTGTAGGCAAGAATCTACACAGTTCCACTGCACTCTACTCATTCCAAGGATTCATACTGCCAGCCATGCAATGATCCTCTGTCTCTTTGCCTCAGGGTAGCAAAGATGGCAACAAAACAGTCCAGCTGCTAACAGACATTGAGGGGAAAATGCCCTGTTGCTTTCACAGAGGCTTAACATGTTGTAATAAACAGCTGAAGCTTTTTGTGGATTGGAGGTAACTAACATCCATTAAGATGCTTTTAAAGCAACAGATTTTTTTTCCTCCAGCCATTTGGCAACCCTACAAAATACAAGTACCTGCACGTGTTCATTTAGTGGGGTTAATAACCATTTCAGAGAAGGGGGCGATTTAGATCAGGACAGTGGCATGGGGAAGAGGGTTAGACACATCCTCCTCCCTGCATTGCTGCTCTGCCAGCATCTGGCCTCCATTGCAGCTGTCATATTGTAGGAAGAACTGTAAGAGAGCCAATTACAGGCCAGCTTAAGAAGCTTCTCTGTACACAGTCAGAGCATTTGTCCATCTAGCTCAGTATTTACTATACTGATTTGCCAGAGCATTCTACAGTCTCAAAGAAAGATATTTCCCAACATCATCTGCAATGTTTACTTGTTGTGGTATACCCAGCCAGATGCAAGTTTCCTGAAGCTAATAAAGGATGGCATTTGGGTGGAGATCAATTCATATTCATCTTGTATTCCTCCTTCAAAGCACTCGGCATTAACACCTGTCAGAAGCATTCACAATTGTCAGAGATACAAGATAGACCTCTGGTCTTGTGTAATTTGACAGCCCTTATTTTTTAGGGTCAAGAAGGGGAAATTGCATATAGTGATTTTTACATGTAGCAGAAATGAACCAAATGCCCTCTTTCCTGGAGGAAACCTCTGAGTCTTTTGGAGGCAGCTGTGTGGGGTTTTTTTTTAATTCAAACACCCTTTTGCTTTCTCCCAAGTCCCTCTGCCCCCCTTCTTTCTCTCTACTTTCGGTTCCTCATTCCTGGGTGGATAAAGTTTTTCTCCTTGTGCTGGTGCAGGCAAGCAGACCACGCTGCTCTTAAGGAATACAAGGGAATTATTTGGGCTAAAAAAATCAATAAAGCCATTTTGTGGCTGAAATGTTTACCAGGGATTATTTTACCTAAAAAGTCATAAGGGGCCAGTTTCTCCCCCCAAGGAATGTCTTGGGTCCAGTTCTACAGATGGCTTTGGCCCTGTTTGCCATGACAGATGAAAGGGCTTGGGGCTATGAATTTCATTTGAGATTCTTTCAGGTTTCCTATATACAGAGATCAGTTTGGGAAAACAAAGGCTGTAAAAGACAGCCAGAAACAACAAACATTTTGAAGGAAAAGACTAGCCTGTTTGGCATTGTTTGTGGAAATGGATGTTTTATTCATTTTGTTTTTACTGCTTGTGAGCCTAACATAAGAAGCAGGCAGACAACAAGTGAAGCTTTTCCTGGCATGGCTTTAGACTGAGAAAAGCTTCACCTGTTTAAATTCTGCCTGTCTTCTCATCTAGTCCCTCCCCATCTAGCATAGCTATGGGAGGCAAGTAGAGGAGGCGGTGACCCCCCTTAGGTTTTCTACCTCCCACTTAATGCAGGATTATTTTTTTAGTTTATACAAATCTCCAGATTAAATGTAAGGAACCCTGAACAAATTATTGGATACAATGCCAATTAACTTCAACCAAAATTAAATATTCACAGTATATATCTGGAGCATATGTCTAGTTATACAGCATATCCTCTAAATTATGTATTATTTTATTTACTCTACCTTTCGCACAAAATAACATCTCTACACACACACACACTAGGAAGTATGTTCCAATGGAAAATTAGCATAACTCATTAGCATAACCTATTTGCATATGCCACACCCCCTGACATCACAGGAAGTGTGTCAGAAGGCAACACCCACCACTCAGGCTCCACTGGACTGTTTTGGATTGCTAGCTATTGGGGGGAGGGGGGAACGTGCAGATCTGTCCTCGCAGAGGAGGGCACGCTTGTACCTGAATAAATCTTGGTCTTAAAGGTGCCATTGGACTGTTTTGGACCGGGGGCCCGGGGGGAGCTCTGCAACTTACCTGGCTGCTTCTTGCTCTGACCGAGGGCTGCTTGGAGCAAGGGGTGGGGCGTGTTGCATGTGTCCACCTCCTGGGCTCTTTACTGCCGGAGCTCTGCTCCTGTGCGCTCCTGCAGGAAATGACCCTAGTGTGTGAGCATGTACCCTCAAACTAGGGAGACAATTTGCTCACTTATACTGGGAAGCCTCCCGGTGGTTGAGCCCTCCCTCCCGCCATTGCTCCTCTGAGCAGTAGGTCTTTACCCAGGCTGGAAATGATGTCCAGCAGCACATGATGTCTCATACACCCAAAAAGCTGAATGTGACATAAGCTCAATGGGTAATACTCTGTCTGTCTATGAAAACTCCAAAGTACTTTCCATGGTGTCACCCAACTCATTTATATCACACCCAGGTTTTCATGTGGATGTGATGTCATCTCCACCCATTGCCCTACCCAGAAAGCTCCTGGGGATAATGAAGCATAGACTCATAGAGTTGGAAGGGGCCATACGGACCATCTAGTCCAACCCCCTGCCCAGTGCAGGACCAGCCTAAAGCAACTCTGACAAATGGCCAACAGCCTGGTATCCCTACCTCAAACATCCAGGTTTCTGATCACTACCCTATTCATACAAAATGGCAACGGCACACATCATGAGGATCATACATAACTCATTCTCCTGGTATGTGAGGTAGAAGTGCCAAGACTGTAACTTCTGAAAAGGACTTCTAATGTGCCATATTAACTCTACTTCTTCCTGTTCTTTTTTGGTGCAAGTTCCAGGTGGAGAGTCATCTAGTTCATGGCAATAAAGTAGTCATGAATCCAGTTAAGATAAATGCCTGGAACATGCCAGTCAAGAGAAGTGCCTGGAAAAAATGAACCCTCTACCCTTGAGGGCATTATCATGGTTAGAAGATATATATGTCATATTGCATGCACCTGTGAGGTCCTGATGTCTCCCCAGCAGGAAAGTGCCATTTCCTCTTTCTTGGCCTCTAAATGTTCGCAGGAGTGTCAGCAAAGTAATAACTAAACTTCTCCATGTCCAGTGCAGAGGTGAAAACCACCACTTCAGGTTTTTTCCCCATGCACAAAAGAAGAAGAAAGGTCAGTGTGGTAGAATTAGTGTGCCAGACAGGGTTGCCATCTCTGGCTTGGGAAATTTCTGGAGATTTGAGGGTAGTGCTTGGAGAGTTTGGAGAGGAAGGTGAACCCACTGGCAGTGTAACTGTGGAGTGCTCACGCCAAAGCTGCCCTGTTTTCCATGGGGCCTCATCTCTGTAGCCTGGAGATCATTTATAATTCCAGGAGAACCCCCGGGCATGCTTGGAGGCTGACAGCCCTAGTGCCAAGTCCCCCCTGTAGTCATGAAGTATGCTAGGTATGTATTTATTTAAAAAATCTGTATGCTGCCTCTTCAAATATGGTTGCCAACATCAAGGTGGGCCTGGCAGTCCCCCCTGGAAGTACAGCTGATTTTGAGGTTGCCAATCTCCAGGTGGTGGCTGGAGATCTCCTGCTATTACCACTGACCTCCAGGCAACAGATATTGTTTGCCCTGGAGAAAATTGCCATTTTGGAAGGTGGACTCTATGACATTACACCTCACTGAAATCCCTCCCCTCCCCAAACCCACACTCCTCAAGCCCCACCCCCAGAGTCTCCAGGTATTTTCCAACCCAGAGTTGGCAACCCTGGCCAATCTCCAGACTGCAGAGGTAATCAGTTTCCCCAGAGAAAACGGCAACTCCAGAGTGTGGTCTCTGTGCCATCACATTGCTGCTGAGCTCCCGGTCCTCCCCAGGCTCCACCCCAAAAGCTCCAGGAATTTCTCCACTAGGGTTGCCAGTCTCCAGGTGGGGCCTGGGGATCTCCCACTTTTACAACTGATCTCCAGCTGACAGAGATCAGCTCCCCTGGAGAAAATGGCTGCTTTGAAGGGTGGACTCCGTGGCATTGTACCATGCTGAGGCCCCTCCCCTCCCCAAACCCCGCCCTCTCCTGGCTTCACCCCCAAAGGCTCCAGGTATTTTCCAACCCAGACCTGGCAACCCGTTGGCAACCCTATCTCCAGACTTGGTCAGGGTGATTCACAACAATAAAACCATACCAAACACAGTAAAATCATTAAAAACAAATCAATAGAATACCCCAAGTCAATAAAAAGTGCCAGTAAAAGCAGCCAACAAAACCAGTCTAGAGCGTTACAGTGCATAAAGTGGAGCAGTCTAAACTGATATTGGTAAAACAGTTATCTGGCTAGAAGCAGACCATAAACACCTAAAACAATGGAACTCCTTAGTTAAAAGCCTAGAAAAGGAAATATTTTGGCCTGGTGCCTATAGGAGACTAACGTAGGCACCAGCACAGGCAGGCCTTGGGGGTTGGGGGGGGAGAGCATTCCAAAGGTAAGGGGCTACCACCAAAAGAGCACCACCTAACCTCCCTCATAGGACAGTTGTGAGGGTAAAATGGAGAAGGGGAGAACCGTATACAAATCTTTGGAGAAAAGACAAGAGTAAAAATATAGATGTTTCCTTAGGAATCCAAAATCACTCATGTAATTCCTTTGTTTGACTTGTAATAGTAGCAGGTGTTTTCTTGTAGCAAAGTACACTTGCTATATCTTTCTCCAGTTAAACAAAGGCTAAAATGAGACATTCTGGATTCCTAGAAAGGTTTTTCTTTACACTTTGTCTTGTTGAGAGGGAGTGATGAAGGAGTTGCAAATCTCACCGCAAGTTGAGGGTTTCCACTACACACTTTCTCCTCCTCTTTTCTACCTTAATTTTGCATTTCTTTAAATGTGTGAGGGGCCCCTAGAAGGAATCTTGTTTTCTGGGAGGCCATTTTAAATCTGCAGGGGGCAACAGCACCGCCATCAGATCTAACAGGTCATCTGACCACACCTTTGAAGAATTATAAACATTCCCAAATAGTCAGTGTTAAAAATTTGTATTTTCCCAATAACCTAGATATTTGCACTTGTGTATCTGCATCACAAGTAAGGAAAGAGACAAAACAAGGGTTGAACTCAATGACATTTCATTGCAATCAGGCAACTGTTTTCATAATGACATATTTTAAAATCAGAACAATGTGGGAGGAGGAGGCTGTTGTCTTGTTAATACGCTTAAAAATCTTTTGCCACCACACCTTAGAGTGTGGTGAGCCTGCATTGCGGGGAGGGCAGGGTATAAATGTGATTAATAAATAAATATAAGACACAGGACATTTGTATCAGGTGACACTAAGGCCCAGCAGAACTTAAATGAATCCACCAATTACCTCCCTGTTTAGCTGTCTTGCCCCAACTGACCCCATGTGGGTTAGCTACTCTTTGGTGAGATCTATGGAGCTTTTTCTGCCTGCCTCCTTTATAAGGACATCCCCACTTGGCCTCAGCTTCAGGAACAGTAGAAATTACTTTTCCTGCATGTCTCCTGACAGCCTCACCAGGTAGCTGTGGTGTATTCAAAATGACTTACATGAATCCATTCAGCAAACTGTCAGAGCCAGAGAACGATAACCCTCTCACAAGGCCAATTAGCAAGCCTAAACCTTTTAAGTTTCTCCTGACCCCCCCCCCCATGTCTATTCTTGTGCAGTTCTTTTTTGAGGGGGGAGGGGCTGCAAGTGTAGCATGAAAGGGAGAAATAGCCTTAAATAGCTTTGCCTTTGTCTTTCTCTGTTTGGTGAGGCTACACAAGATGCTCTGATCCCTGACCCCAAGCTTGGTGCCCCATCCCTCCAAAGGAGGTAGAGGCAAATTGCCCCCCCCCCACCACACCCATAAGGTGAGGACAAAGATATGTATCTTTAAACTGTGGATTGGATGCTAGGTTACAGGCAGTGTTCCCTCTAAGCTGAGTTAGTGTGAGCTAGCTCACAGTTTTTTAGCCTCTGGCTCACACATTTTGGCTTAGCTCAGGAAGGATGGCTCCAGAGCAAACTAATTTATGCAGTAGCCAAATTGCTCACTCACAACTGTAATAGCTCACAAAGTAGAATTTTTGCTCACAAGACTCCTCAGCTTAGAGGGAGCATTGGTTATGGGTATAAATTTAATATATGTTTTAGTGGATTTTTAAAATTATTTATTCAAATTATGACTGTTAGCTGCCTCAGAGACTGCAAGGCTGGATACCATTCCTTTCAGAAAACAATCAATAATAAGAAAACAATCAATACACACACCCTGCTGGTGGCCAGGCAAGACCTGGGAACCCTAGCAACCTTGCAAAAAAAACTAGGATCTGAACCTGAGTTTTGTTTGGTCTAGCTTTATATGAATCTTGGCTACAGGGAAAAAACCAACCAAGTGACAAATGTGATCCCAAAATGAGAGGATGGTAGAGACACACACCCTGTTGGTGGCCAGGCAGGACCTGGGAACCCTAGCAACCTTGCAAAAAAACTAGGATCTGAACCTGAGTTTTGTTCGGTCTAGCTTTATATGAATCTTGGCTACAGGGAAAAAACCAACCAAGTGACAAATGTGATCCCAAAATGAGAGGATGGTAGAGAAGCTCTTCTGAAAGTGGCCTGCCACCAAATATTCGCAGACCTGCTAAAACTCTCAGTATTTCTTAAACCTGGCATTTGTTTCCTTTAACTCTGAGTCCTAACTAGTCACGCTTCACTCAATCACCTACCAGTTCAGCTCACCTCCTGTTTGCTGGCTGCAACTAGGGAGCTGATCAGCAAGCTGTATGGATACACATCTGATTCACACAATGACACTTTTCTCTTGCACAATCTTCTCTTGTGCTTTCTTGCACACACACACCCAGCCAGTGCCTCTGATTTTTCAAAGGCCTATTATAAAACATTATACTGCCTTGGATCCTGAGATGCTTGGGAGGGAGGGAAGAAGGAAGAGTCTATGATTTTTAGTTGAGACTTTTTAGTTGTGCCTGTCGTGTCTACACATGAACCATGTTAATCTTCCAACAGGTTTTCGTGATTGCTTCTCAAATATCCGATGCTATGCAAGCACAAAAAGTGGGCAATGCAATCTTTCTGTTGTCAGTCATTTAAAGGATGCTTCCACTTGCACAGAGGCAATGGACAAAGTACAAGTGAGCCCAATAGAAGCCAGTCAGTGTGATGACCCATGTGTGAGTCCAGGGAATACTGTCATTTCTCCAGGCATTGAAATGATTATGTTGTCAGACCTGGTGCTATAGCATAAGCAGAGACTGCACAGGTGCAAAGGTGCGCAGGATGATGCTATTCTCAAGATGAACATTGCCAGAGAACATACAGGCAATCATTTCAGAAGCCTCAAAGAGGTTCAAGCAAAGTAAGCTTGCCTGGTGATCGTGTTCATGTCAAAGCTCTCAGCTGGACCCGACCCATGTCTATATATATAAACTTCTACTGAAGGACCTCTCTCTAGACCACATGAGTGGTTCTGCCCTCAGGTGCTAGGATCACCAGGCTGCTTGATGAGCTCACTCTGGAGCAGGCAACATAGAACTGTCCATATAAGAAGCAGTCGTCTGTTAAGTCAACTCCTGTTACTTTCCACGAAAGTGATGGCGTCTCTACTTGTGTTCTTGGATTGTTTTGCTCATATGGAGACTGTGTTGTTCTGAGCACCTCAGGGTGATCTTGCTGGTACTTGGCCTGTGCAGCTCAGTGCACTGCAGGAGTACTATGTGCAAATGTCTTTGCCGCATTCCTAAGTTGCCTCCTCCTTGTAGCATTGGTGTATCTGGCTCGATGTTTGCCAGGCGCTTTCTTGGGGGCAGTAAGAGGTGAGAGGTGTGCGGGGGAGTTGGTGTGAGGGAGTGGTGATGTGGTGGACATTTCTTCAGGTTCATGAGGGAGGCATGCATCGAAATGGCTCCTAGAAATGTCCTTTACTATCTTCCCATAAACATTCATACCCTGGCCCT
>NW_015169790.1:650227-651221 GCF_001447785.1 Gekko japonicus
CCCCACTCTCTGATTGGTCAGCTGCAGAGCTCAGTGTTCTGAGGTAAAAAAAACAGTTACAGGGGATTACAGAGAGCTAATGACAGTTGAGGAAATCAGGGGTGGCCAACAACCACCTGTGAGATGAAGCAAAGCTGCTGGCCCAGCCTCTTTGATGGCTTCCAACACACTTGCCCTACCTCCTACACCTAATAGGCGATTGGCTGTCAGGTACAGCCCCACCTCCCAAGTGGCTTCTAATACTCCTCCCCCCTCCCCCTCCTACACCTGGCAGGGAGCTCCCTGTCAAGGGCAGGGGAGGAGATGGGATGGCTCCCAACACACTTCCCCCACCAACTACACTTAACAGGAAAAAAGGTGGTCCCTCAGGTAAGTCGGACCCTGGCCATATAGGGCTTTAAAGGTAAGTACCAGCACTTTGAAATCGATTCGGTATACTATTGGCAGCCAGTGCAGTGCTTTCAGCCCAGTCTGGATGTGCTCCCACTTGGAGAGCACATCCAGCACCCCCTACCTGTCCTGCACCGGACAGGCAGCTGCCTGTCAGGTGTAGGAGAGGAGGGGGGATGCTTACAGCCACCGGGGAGGGTTGCTCAGCAGGATTGCCTTAGCACTGCTGCTGGCCCAGCCTCCCCGATGCCTTTAAATACAATCCCCCCCAACACCAGACAGGCCGGTGTCTGTCAGGTGTAGGAGCAGGGCCAGGGCATGAATGTTTATGGGGAGATAGTAAAGGACATTTCTAGGAGCCATTTCGATGCATGCCTCCCTCATGAACCTGAGGAAATGCCCACCACATCACCAAGGAGGAGGCAACTTAGGAATGCGGCAAAGACATTTGCACATAGTACTCCTGCAGTGCACTGAGCTGCACAGACCAAGTACCAGCAAGATCACCCTGAGGTGCTCAGAACAACACAGTCTCCATATGAGCAAAACAATCCAGGAATACAAGTAGAGAGGCCAGTAAGCAGGCTAGAAAGAACATAAGAAA
>NW_015169790.1:651479-739337 GCF_001447785.1 Gekko japonicus
ACATCCTCTGGCAGTGAATTCCACATTTTAATCACTCTCTGTGTAAAGTAGTATTTCCTTTTGTCCGTCCTGAACCTGCTGCCCATCAGCTTCATTGGATGCCCCCAAGTTCTTGTATTTTGGGAGAGGGAGAAAAAGTTCCCTTTGTCAACTCTATAAACCTCTCTCATGTCCTCCCCTCAGTTATCTCTTGTCTAAACTGAAAAGCTCCCAGACTCTTCAGCCTTTCCTCATAGGGAAGGTGCTCCAGCCCCCTAATCATCTTGGTTGCCCTCCTCTATACGTTTTCCAGCTCTGCAATGTCCTTTTTGCGATGTGGTGACCAGAACTGTAGACCATATTCCAAATGAGGTCACACCATAGATCTATACCACCCTACTATACCACCACCGTCATGGTATCTTAAAGGATGCACCGACGAGGCCCGGAGGAAGTACCTGGAAAATGTAAAGAAGTTTCAATAAGCCATTACCATTGGGCACAAATATCATGGGAGTACCACCTGGAACTGTGTTGATTCCATCTTGGATTTATGATATCTGTAATTGATTGAGCACCGTTGTTTTTAAGTGTTGGATGTTCTTATTATGTTTTATATGTTTTAATTATGGCACGGCTAATTACCTTGCCCTTGTTAGCCGCCCTGAGCCCATTGGGGTGGGCGGGATAAAAATGTGAAAAATAAATAAATAAAATAAATAATATACAGGAGCATTACAATATTAGCCGTATTTATTCTCAGTCCTTTTGCATAGGTGGCATGGGACATAGCAAAAGATCTCACTCCCACCTCCTGGAGTTGATGTGACAGATAGGAACACGGGAGTACAATGACTCCAACCCCCAGCCTTGTCAAGTGATCAAGAAGTATAACATGACTGGTGGTGGTAAAAGCATCTGAAAAAGGTCCAGGAGAATCAACCAAGTCATCCTTCCACTATATTTCCGAACAAAGGTCATCAAGCTAGACAACTTAAATCTTCAAACATGACTGGAAGCCACACTGGAATGGGTTCAGGTATATGCTAAGCCAACACATAACTTGTGAACCTTTCAGCCTCATCCTAAACAGGTTTATTTAGAAGTAAACCCTATCAGTTTGAATGGAGCTTACCATGTGAAAAGGGTATGTGCAGGTTCAAATGTTATTCTAGATTTAAATACAGACTCAAAGGGCCAATGCCTTTGCTGGGTATCTCAGAGTTCAAGTCGATGTGATGTCAGACGATCTGTGAATGGATCTTGAGTAAATGGCCTGAAGAGGGTAACAGTCCCCCCTCCCCAAGCAACTGTCCAGAACTCATTTTCCACCCTGGAGATCCTACTTGCCTTGGGAAGGCAGGAGGGATGGCTGACATATAGGCTTTTATACTGAACTCAGTGATGCTATAAAGACCCAAGTGCATACCATGATCTGAGCTCAAGAATGTAGCTGGAATGGGGTTAGAAGCACATGCCTCTTCCTGTAAACTTCCTTTTTCTGAGGACTCTGCAATTTCATATCAAGCTGCCCTTTTAAAAAAAAAAATGATAGCAGCAATTAATGATATTTACAGGAGAACAAATGGGCACCTATTTCCTCTTATCTTTCAGACAGCAATTAATCAGACTTCTGCTTTCATTGGTAAACCAGACAAGCACAGTTCTTGTGTGCATGTCCTCTTTGCACACGGCGATAAGTTCCTTGTATTAATGATACTTAATAATGAAAAATTACTGACATTTTTTGAGCTCCTAACTCAGAATAAACAATGTGTCAAAATTATTTTCCCAGGGTCGGACAGCAACCTCCTGGGAACTGGTCAACAACTGCTTCTTTTGTCTCACTTCCTTCTCTAGCCCTTCCGTCCTACTCTTTAGGAACCCTCTCTTCCAGCCCACCCCAACCTTAGTCTCATACATTCTGCTGTTAACACCTTTCTGGCCTGCTCTGCTCCTCTGCGATGGGTGTGTATGAGAAAAGTGAAGCGCCCTTCCCCCCCCCCCCCCCCCCTGTAGCCAGTGTTTTGGCACAATCACACCTGTTTGGCAGCCCCTTCAGCATGCAAACACCTCTAAGCATGGCAAGATAGATGTTTGCATGATGTTCACGTATGCTAATGCCCTGGGAAACTAGGCCTTCTGACAATTATTTTGTCATAAAGGCTTCTGTTTCCCTTTCTGCTGTTCATCGCTATCTCTGGGTGTAAATCTCTCTGCTACCTGCATATAACACTTAATACATCTGAAGAAGTGGGCTCTATCTCACAAAACTTTACGTCCACTATAAGGGGGAAAACTACACAATACTTTTTAAAAAACAGGGGTTTCCAAAACCTGAGTAGCTTTTCCTGCAGCCACACAGCACTTCAGGGAAAGGAACCCAGTTCTCACTTCTGCCTTAAACCATGAGGAAAGGTGGAGTATAAATGTTTTAATAAATAAATAAAACAAATAAATGTGGCTTGGGACCTCAGTGTGGGGTGAGGAGGAGCTTGTGCCCTTCTCCAGGCCCCTAGTTCTCCCAGAATTACAACCAATCTCCCGACTCTAGAGATGAGTTCCCCTGGACAAAGTGGCAACGTCAGAGGGTGGACTGTATGGCGTCTAGGGTTGCCAGCTCTGGGTTGGGAAATACCTGGAGATTTGGAGGGTGGAGCCTGAGGAAGGTGGGGTTTGGGGAGAGACAGGGACTTAAATGGGGTAGAATGTCATAGAGTCCACCATCTAAAGTGGCCATTTTCTCCAAGTGATCTGATCTGTGTCGCCTAGAGATCAGTTGTAATCCCAGAAGATCTCCAGCTGCCACCTGGAGGCTGGCAACCCTAATGGCATCTGTGTCGGAGCAGTCCTTCTCCAGCCTGTAGGCCCTGTTCCACCCTGCAGGCCCTGTTCCACGCTGCCCTCCAAGGTTTTCTCAACACCTGGAGAGGCTTCTCTCTCTCTCTCTTCCTCTCTCCAGTTACCCGCTGCCACCACCTGACCTCTGTAGGAATTGCCCACTGGATTCCCAGCTTCCCTTCCAAGTTCTGAGCCTTGCCGCTGTGTTTCCCACTGCCCAGCACCTGGTCACCACAGGGACAGTTTACTGCCTTGTGCGCCCCTGTAGAAATAGCTGCTTGCCAACTGACTGACTTCCCCCGGCACTCCTTTAAAAATAGAGTGTCCAAGACAGTGGAGGTCTATGTACTACAGAGAACCACTACCAGAATCAAAAGTTATAAAGAATTTATTAAAAAGAAAATGTTCATTAGCATACTCTTCGCACAGCACCAGACTGAGGAAGGGATTCAAAAGAAAAGGGTAAAATGCAATTCCTCTGTCCCTCCCTCTATACATGTCCTAGGTAAAGGTAAAGGTTCCCTTGCTTGAAAGCCAGTCGAATCCGACTCTAGGGTTGCAGTGCTCATCTCCGTTTCAAAGCCGAAGAGTCAGCACTGTCCGAAGACGTTTCCGTGGTCATGTGGCCGGCATGACTAAACACCAAGGCGCACAGAACACTGTTACCTTCCCACCGAAGTGGTACCTATTTATCTACTTGCAATTTCTTGCTTTCAAACTGCTAGGTTGGCAGGAGCTGGAACTAGAGATGGGAGCTCACTCCATCATGTGGCACCCGGGTCTCGAACTGCTGAACTACTGACCTTCCACAGCCTGCAGTTCAGCGTCTTAACCACTTGAGTCACCGCAGCTGTTGTTAAATATAAGGCAGGCTCCTTATCTTAGACAGTTAAGATCTCTACAGAGCTACCATTACCTTGGAGGCTCCCTTGTGTGTAGGGTAGCACATGGCAATGGCCACCCCTTGCAGACCTCATTTAAGAGTTCTGGCCTGCTCTAATGGACTCAGTGCAAAAGAGACATCCTCCTTGCTGCAAGGAGTTTTTATCATATCTGTTTCTCCACCCATTGACCATGTCAGGCTGGGTCAAAGAAGTTTTTCCTGAAGTCTCCAGAAGTTTCTTCCTGAAGTCCTTCTAGTATTTAATACCTCCAAATCTCTGTTCCGGGTGGGGGGTGGGGGGACTGGACCATCTTATTGTCTGTAGCTGGACCTATTAGCATTTCTTCAGAGGCGGCTGAGGTGAGGCTGGAAAGCCGTTGAACTGACTTCCCTTCCTGCCTGTTCTCTGCCCACAGAGAAAAAGTTTTAAAACCTCCTGGTAAAGGTTTTACTCAGGTCAGACCTCTAACTCAAAAATGCATTTCTTGAGAGCAGCAAATCTCTCTGGAGCTATCTCCCCTCCAAAACTCTGCCCTTCCCAGGCTCTGCCCCAAATTTTCCAGGAATATCTCAACCTGGAGTTAGCAACTCTATTCCCCTGCACCATTTCTCAAGCTAGAACAGCCCTAGTGGAGGGGTGTGTGTGTGTGTGATGGCATAACTCTGGGGCTCTGTTTCAGCTTGAGAAAACAGCATAGGGGGAAGGTACAAGCTCCCGCAGTCCCAAACTGAATCAAATTTCTGCATGCTGTTGTGTGGCTATGGGAAAGGCAATAGGGGTCAGGGAATCTGACTCATGAAAGAAAACTTATTTTACAGTTTGGCCCTTAATATGTTCATCCTTAACATGCCACAAGATTCTTTCCTATTCTGGATGTAGTGCTCTAATATGTCTTATCCCCCCCCCCCCAAAAAAAAAATATGTACATATACTTTTCCTACCCAGGGATTATTTCCCTGCAGGAGAAATATATTAAATAGGTGTACTATTGGAAATATTCCACAAACCATGGGTTTAATGAAAGAATTACACAGGGCACAGTTCAGCCAAAATTAAGTAAATTTTGCCCTAGTTTGCTTTCAGTGACAACTAAACACATGCCAACTGAAATCAATGGGACTGAAAGCTGAATGCAGTACCCACTAGCAGGTGTATGCAAGGAAGAAGGAGTCAAGCGCCCTGCATTTGTCAAGGCAAGCCAGGGTATGAATGATAGTGTGCAGGCTAAATCCTGGTTTCAAAAACTAACAATCGTTTTGTGTTATTGTCTGAACTAAGCCTTTGCTAAGGTGTATTGCAAAATGCTTCAGCGGAAACTACATGTCTTCTGGTCAGGCATGTAGCTGCCACTGATCAAGACTATGGCCTCTTATTTAATGGCAATTACACAATACAGGGAAGTATGATAGTGGTGCCTGTGAAGAACTGAGACCCAAAGAAGAGTTAGATTTTCTTGTTTCCCAACCATACTTCTACTGTACATATGGGCCAAAAAAAGACAAATTGTTAATTATGTGAGTGACTTTCAATCTGATACTTAGATGATTCCATGGGAAGATTGGCCTTGAGTGATCTGTATGTATAGCAGGGCAGAAATTAAGTTTCTCCATCTCTTTTTTCCATGCTCAGAGACAGCAATGCAGTAAGTTGAGAATTAATTGCCAGTTTCGAGGACGTCTGCCCCCTTTGTTTTCTTTCTACTTCTCCCAACCCTTTTAACCTGGAAGTAAGGAAGGAACTGTTTCCCCCTGCACATCCCATCTTCAAAGGCCAACTTGGGAGGGTTCAAGGGCTGATACAATGAGTTTCATTGTTCTCACCTGATGCAGAGAGGCCATCAAGACACAAAGGCTGGAGACATTGTCCGGTCCATCATGAAACCATAGACAGGGTCATCAAAAGCAATTCCTCCACTCCCAACTCCCCAAAGTCCAAACATTGTGAGTGGTGTGGAGGGGGGACCCCGCTGGACATTGAATGTGATGTATTGTCTAGGAGTGCCCAAGTATATCAAAGGGATCAAACAACCCAATTCTAAAGCGGGGGCTGGGGGTAGAGGCATAGGAACATACATACACAAAAAGCCACCCTTCTTCCAATGCCTCCTTATCTCCCTCTCCTATCTCTGGGGTTTGCCTAGTCTAATGCTAGCAATTGCTTCCTAGTAAGCCAATCAGATGTCAAGCTCAGCCCTCTAGAGACTTATAAGAGACTCACTGGGTTCTTTGAATCACAGAGCTTCTCAGCACACCTCCTTGGGAGCAGCTCTCTGCCTGGGACTCCTGTCACTTTTGCAGCTCACTCACCTCACAGAATCAGTCCCTTTCTCCTCTCTTGCAGAGTGAAGGTAAGCCTTGCTCTCAACAATTGTGCTCTTTGTTCAGGGTGGGCGTAGGGAGGGGGTGGAGGGGGAGATTTGCACTTCTGGGCTTGTAAAACCATTGGGTGTGAATTTCAATATTAGGAAACCTAGTTTGTTTGGTTTAGGTTTTTTTTTTATGTATTTCCTTCTTTCTTTGCAAAGTAAATTTACCATGGAATCAGACTCAGTAATTATTTGTGAAGGGAAAATATGGTAGGATGTGAATATGTGCATGTATTATTAAAGAATCAAAACTGCTATTCACATTGGGAAACTGAGAGTGTGGTCCTGGTTTATTATGAATCCCACATAAGCTGGGTCTTCCTTTTGGTTGTCATTCACAAACACATCAAAAAGGAGGTCCCTGCCCCAAAGAATGTACAGCCTAAACACTGCAGGGAAGAGAACATAAGTAGGGAAAGCTATAGAATAGCAGAGAAAGGTATAATTGAAGAAGAAGGGTTCTTTATTAGAGGGCAATTGCTTGAACCTTGGGAGTTTCAAGGCAAGGTCAATGCTTTAACCTGCCCAGCAGGTCTGTAACTTTTCAGCATGACTTTGAGCAGGCGATTTGAACAATATCATGCCTCACTTTTCCCAAAGTAAGAATAAGAATATTTGTCTTTGACTGGGGCGGGGGGGGAGGGAGAGAAATGAAGATACCAAAGATATCCTAGCAGCAGTGGATGCCAGATAGAGGGGTAGGGAAAAGATTTTAGGCTGGTTAGAACTTTGGTGACTTGCTTGTCCTTATCCAGCAGTTATGATCCGCAAGTGGAAACAGGCTTGAAGCAGTTGACAGGGGGACTGATTCTAGGTGTTCACTTCCTCCCCTTTTCCTACCAACAGATGATCAGCCATGTAGAGCTCATGACATTATTGATGGCTGGGGGGGGAGGGACTCAAGTGCAATAGCAAGTGTGCAATATTCTGCTAATTTTGAAGGTTTCCACGTTGGGAAACACTGCACTGTATCCCGTGGTTACTGTACTGCTGTGTTTGCCTCTCAGTAGTTGAAGCCTACTTCTTTTTAACTTGTGCACTTATACCTTACCCTTTGGTGACAATACCAGGAGGCTTTATCTGGATTTATTTCTAGGTAAGTTTATTCTTAAGCAGGGATTTGAAGGAATTTACTACTGCCTTGGAGAGTAAATGCAGCCTGCCTGTACTGTAATTGTGGGGACAGATTGCAAATTGTGACCTTATAAAAATGCAGTGAGAAAGGAACCACAAAAGGCTCATGCTTCCTTTCCCCAATCTTCTGTTTCTTGTCTGCCAGAGGGAGATGCGCATTCTCTCTAAGCAAGGATAGGATGTCTATCTCCCATTCACTTTTAGAGGAAATCTAGAAACATAGGAGTGCAGTATGACCCTCTGATACAACCTCTGTTCAAAGCAGTGCTGAATTACTCTGGAGCATGTACTGTGAGGACATAGGAGCCCAAGCTGGGAGCTGTGTATAAGAGGTACTGCATAGTTTATATCCTTGCTTTAGTGGAAAGATGTGAACCAAGTGGATGTTCCCCCTTCTTTTCTGGACGGTTGGAAAAGCCATTGTTCAGATCCCGGTAAACAGCCACAGTTTGCATTGTAGTAAATGCCTACAGTGATGCCATTATTATACTGCTTCACAAGGCATGTAATTTAAAAAAACAATTTAATATGTATTCACTCATAATCTTATTGAGCCCTAACTTGTCCTATGTGGCCATGTACTTTCTTTTCTGTACTGGTTTGATGCTACTACTTCATTGGTTTGGGCAGAGCATGGGAATGCGAGAATATATTATCCTCCTCGATCCATTTTTAGAGAGATGGGGTCACGAAGAGTCGGACTCAACTGTGCGACTGAACAACAACAACAAATTTTTTATTATAAAGCATATGGCTGAAAAGTGGGAAGCAAAAATGTGCTGGGATACTGAAAGTGATGTCCTAGGGTTAAGTCTTTCCGGGTGGAGGGGGGATTTTTTTTTTCCTTGGAGGGACGCACTAAGGAACTGGATGGTGTTTTCCCTTCTAATGCCTGGTTCTTGAACAGTGGGAAGGGTGTGCCGGAGTGTGTGTGTGCATTAGAGAGCTCGCAGCAGGTGACCTGGATAAGAGTGTTCTCAGGTGCTAAAGGAATGCTACAGTCTGCAAACTTTCTAATTCCTTAAGACTTTTCATTAGCCAATGCCACATTTTTTTTCAAAAAGCAATAGCAGTATGAATGGATGCCAGGGAAACCAGTAGTAACCAGTTCAGGGGAGCACTCTCAGCCTTGCCTCAAACTCTCCAGCCTGAAATCCTACTAGGGAGGAAGTGAAATTGATTTTCCTTTAGGACCCCCCAGTTTCAGATATTTTTTTCCATCACCTTCTGTTTAGGAAGAGTGGGCAGGCAACTCTCTCCCATACACAGGGGTCACTTCGTAGAAAAAGAGGTGGAGGAGCTCATTAGCATAACTCATTAGCATAACTTATTTGCATATGCCACACCCCCTGACATCACCGGAAGTGTGTCAGAAGGCAACACCCACCACTCAGGCTCCACTGGACTGTTTTGGAGTGCTAGCTATGGGGGGGGGACGTGCAGAGCTTGAACCTGAATAAAACTTGGTCTTAAAGGTGCCACTGGACTGTTTTGGACTGAGGGGCTGGGGGGAGCTCGCAACTTACCTGGCTGCTTCTTGCTCTGACGCTGCTGGGAGCAGGGGGTGGGGCTTGTGGCATGTGCCCACCCCCTGGGCTCTTTACTGCCGGAGCTCTGCTCCTGTGAGCTCCTGCAGGAAATGACCCCTGCCCATACACACATACATCTTTCTTTCAGACCACATGTGATAATTACTCAGGCACACATCTATGTGTCTGAACAACTTGCTGGTTCTATGAGTCTCTGTATATGAAGCTTCAAATGTGGGGAGGGGCTGATGCTCAGAGGACAGGCTTTGTGTGCAAAAGATTCACAATCTGTGGCATCTTCAGTTACAGGATCTCAGGTGGGAAAGTTCTTTCTCTCCCTCAGACCTTGGAGAGCCACTGCCAGACAGAGGAGATTTCAATAAGCTCAAATCAAATCTGAAATAAAAAATGAAGACTGTGAAAATACAATGGCTGAGGACAGACTGGCAGTATGAAGCGGGAGGGAAGCGGGGCAAAAAGACCCGGAACAACGTACTCTCCAGGGTTTTCTACCACTTTCACCTGGTACTTTTTTAACCCGGTGGGGAATCGTCATAGGATGGGTTGAGTACGGCTGGGGAACGCCTGAAAGCTGTGCCTGTGTGAACCGGCCCCTTTAATCCATTTGTGAAACGTTCCTATATCGGGCCAAACTGCCAGTCTGAACTCAGCCAGTGTCCAGGAAGGGAGCCAAGATGGGAACCTGAAGAGTTAAAATGCATACCTATCCCAATCCATTTAGTTATGAATAATCCCACTGAAAGCAACCAGAGAATTCCAACCAATAACTTGCCTGCTAAGTTCCAACACGTGAAGCTTTTCCGGCTTCCTGGTTTTCCAGTCAACAGATCATGTGAGAGATTCTGTTTCTCTCCTTCACATGTTTCCTGCTCTCTGGCACATGTCTCTTTCTCTGCTCCCCATCATCCAAGAAACAGACCCTTTGCCTCCCACTTCCCAGCAGGCACGCACTGTTCAAGACACGATTTCACCCTCTTAAGAAGAATATAGATTGGTCTCGAGTGAGACATGGCTAATGTGTTCCACTAGTTTTCATGTGACTTTATCATGGTGAACCAGATGGGGGCTGCTTAGTGTTACCAATGACTGAGAATAGTTCAGTGTGCAGTGCTTGTTTAAACCCTCATAAGTGTGTTGTAGCCATATAGGAGACCAGGTGCAAAAGTGGGTAGTGGTGGAGTTCTCTGGCCCATTAAGAGTTGTGCAGAAGAGCCAATTTCAGCAGGGGTATCTTATACTATATGCCACTGAGAGTGATAATTTTAATTTTTTAAAAAAATAAATTTGCCATCCTTGCATGCCAAGAGGTATTTACCAAAATGCTCTTTTACACAGCTCTTAAAGAAACTGGAGTCTTGCCCTCCAGTCCAACTCATCACCTACTAGTGGTTAAAATAGTCAGGGTATCCCACTTTCCACTTGCACTTTTCTACATCATAGCTAACTGGGTGATCACATGCTTTTCATGCATCAGCTCCCAGGTTCGCTCCATACTATTGCCAGTTAAAGGATTCTTGGATAGCACAGCTATGAAAGGCCTCAGACGAGTGTGGGCATTGCCTGCCAAAGCAGACAATTCTGGGCTAGATGGATGAAAAGATTCAGTGTCTCAAAGGTGAGTTCATCTGTTTTCTGAGCCTATAAATCACAGTTGAGCCTCTGCTGCCCTTTTCCTTTGCCTGGTTTCCCAGGCAGGGACCAAGAAGGCCATTTGCTGATCTAACAGTTCTGGAGGCCTCCCAGAACTTTGTGTTGGATCCCACAGGGAAATGATGTCCCTGGATCATGACTGCCTTGACTCCCCCTTCTCCTGCCACCCAGAATGTTCCCTGAAATGCTGCTCCTGGGAGATGGGACCACCAGAAACACACTGGCGGGGGGAGTTGGAGGTCTACAGAAGGAGGGGGGAATTGAAAAAGAGTGCCTCCCCTTCCATCCATTAAAGTTCTCTGTGCAATCCAAGCCTTTATCTTAGCCGGGTACACTACAATGGCACCTGAAGACTCTCAACCTTTCCAAAAGGGGGGGGTGTACCTGTTGAGGACTGCATACCCTGTACAGGATACCTGTTGCCTTAATACCAGTTTGTAACCCTTGGGCTTAAGATAGAGAGAAGAACTGTGCAGGCACATTTTTAAGTCTCTTGGGCTCCATTGCTTCAGGGTCTTTTTGCTACTCGTCCTTGCCAGGTGCCTTGTTCCAGTTGCCAGGCACAGAGTAAGTTTGGTTTCAAGCTTTGGTGAAGTGGTACATCAAACATTGGCACTGACTCCACAGTGGTGGAGGAGAGCACAGGACTGCTGAATGACGGCTGGCTATGGGGTTGTTGTTTTTTACTTTACAAGACCATCTGCCTATGGAAATGGCCTATAAATACTCCCACATATTTAATTTAAGCAAAGGAAAACATTGACATTCAACTCAGCTACCAAAGAGTCAAGAGGCTTAGTGAAGTGGGGAGCTTTATTTTGATGGACTCCTTTGGGAGCAGAATTTAAGAGTGTTTTAAAAGGCAAATGGGAAACAAAAGGGGGAATAAGAGAATAAGCGTACTTTGCCTTTCATTCTGAGAGTCTTGCAAGTGCACATAAAACAGCCAATTAGCTTGCTGCATTAAAAATATGCATTTATTATTATGGAGGGGGAGTAAAAATAACCCAAAAAAAGTTCGAGACCCGAGTAACCGCATGACGGAGTGAGTTCCCATCTCTAGTTCCAGCTCCTGCCAACCTAGCAGTTCGAAAGCAAGAAATTGCAAGTAGATAAATAGGTACCACTTCCATGGGAAGGTAACAGCGTTCTGTGCGCCTTGGTCTTTAGTCATGCCAGCCACATGACCATGGAAACGTCTTCGGACAGCGCTGGCTCTTCGGCTTTGAAAAGGAGATGAGCACCGCAATCCTAGAGTCGGACTCGACTGGCTCAAGGGAACCTTTACCTTTACCTCTAAAAATAACACTTCTGAATGTTTTCTCTGTTTTATTGCTGCTATTTTACCTGTATATTTTTTGTGACTGTATATTCAGTTGCCCCAATCATCTATAATAATGGCCATCCTCATTTCTCCCTAGCTTCATCTTTTTAAAAGCAGCATTTGGATTTGGTACATTTCTATCCCACTCTCCGGTGTAGATTTCTAATGGTAGGTAGATAAATTCACATGGTTAGCTCAGCCCCATTTTATCTTTGCAACAACCCTATGGAATAAATAAAACTGAGAGACGTGACTGGCTGAAAGTCAACCAATAAGCGTAAGGACTGAACAGGGATTTGAATGGGGGGAAAGTGGATTGTATGTATTTTAATAAATAAATATCCAATCCAATACACTTGCCACTGCACCACACTACCTTTCTATAACATTACTGTCTCAGGTTAAATTTTTATTATTTTGAAAAGTTAGCATATGGAACAAGGGGCTGTGTAAAAGCACACTTATATGTAGTCAATGCATGAGAGTTTTAAAGAATTTGCATTATGGGATCAGTTAAAGATGTGTTAAAAATAGAGTGTGTGCCTATAGATTTGGGTTGCTGGTGATGGTGTCAAAACCAGATACACACAAGACTACCCTGGGAATAGCTGGCTTTTCAATCCAATGAGGTAATTTAAAATCCCCTGTTTTATACAGCCCTTTTGTTTTGAGCGATTCTGTTCTTACTTATTTATTTAGTGCATTTTTATCCTGCCCTTCCTCCAAGGAACTCAGAGCAGCACACATCAGTCTCTCCATTTTGCCTTCACAACAACCCTGTGAGGTCAGTTAGGCTGAGAGACAGTGACTGGCCTCAGGTCACCCAGTAAGTTTCATGGCAACGGTGGATGTGAACATGGGTCTCCCCAGGGCTAGTCCAGTGCTTCTGCCATTCTGCAAACTATGTAAAATGTCTGCATTAAATCTGCACTCTGTATCATCTTAGTATATTATGCATATTCCTATTTCCATAATTCTGTTCCTAGTCCATTGCCTTTTCCATGTCTCTTCTTGTTGACTGTATTGACTTGCACTGTAAAATATGCTTGGCATCTCAGTGAGAGTGGTGGCCTATAAATATAGTAAATAAATTAAGTAGTATTATACCTCACTGCCTTTAACAGCATCCTGACATACAGACATGTAGAATGTGAAGCTACATGTTAGGATTGTATCTGTCATGCAGCCATTAAATCCATAGTAGTGAGCTGTCAAGCCCAGTCTGACTCTTTAGATAGTTCCTTTTAAGGTAGAGAAACTTGGCTTCAAACACACCAGTAACAGCAGGACCAAGGAGTCAGTTGTAACAACAGACACTGTAGTGTAAAAATGCCCAGCTGGGCAAACAAGACCATGAGATTTCCAGCGTCCATGACTGTTTCATAATAGTACAGGGCCTAGCACAGAGTGGCCAAACTGCTAGCCAGGGCCCCTAGATGGCACTAAAAAACAGTAGCAGGAAGTAAAGAATTACCGTGATGGGCCCTCTAGGAATTTAGGCAGCTTTCCAGACTTCTCAGTTTCCATAAATGTGGCGTAGTCTCCACCGGCTCCTAGAATTATGCAAAGAAGAAGAAAGGTCACATGTGAAATCAACATCAATTGCTCCAGGTAAAACGAGAGAATAGCTGTTTAAACTCAAGAGCACCCAGTGCAGATTATTTGCTCCTGAAGAACACTTAGCCATTCGATCACACTTCAGCTAAAGAGCAATCGAGGTGGCAGTTTCCCCACCCTTGGAATATATGCTTTTGAGTGGCGTTTGGCTTGTGTTTAATTTCTGCCTGTCATGCTGCTGTCAAGGCACAAGAGCCCTGTCAGAAAAGGTAGCTCTCTATATGCAGTGTCTTTCATACTGCCAGCTATGACCCACCCCTCACAGGAATCTCCCCACTGGTTACCCCATTTAATCCCTCATTGCTTCGCCTTCCCCAGTATTTATATTTCCCACCCTTTGTTCAGACATATTCTAGCATACGTGTTCATCAGAATGTGTGGGTAGAATGGACTGCACCAGTTTGCACAGCTGGGGAAAGTCACATTTTTAACGCTGCTCACATTTGTGTTTGCCAACATCCAGGTGGGGTCTTGAGATCTCCTGGAATTACAGTTGATCTCTAGAGTACAGAGATCAATTTCCCTGGAGAAAATGGCTGGAGAGTGAACTCTTATCACAGTATTATACCCCACTGATGTCCCTCCCGTCGCTAAACCCCACCATCCCCAGGATCCACCCACAAATCTCCTGGAAGCTCCAAACCCAGATCTGGCAACCCATTGGGTTAGTATACCAGACTCTTTTGGCAGAGGGAGGCTGCTTTTGAACATGGTTCAGAAACTTCCATTGGTCATGGCAGCCAGAGTTAGGGTTGCCAGGTTCCTTCTGGCCACCAGCGGGAGATGGGGATAGGGTTGCCAGGCCCAGAAGAAACTCCTGGAGATTTGGGGATGGACCCGGGGGGGGGGGGGGACGGAGGTTGGGGGGGGACAGGCATTTCAGAGGGGTACAATGCTATAGAAGCCACCCTCCAAAATGTTCATTTTCCCCAGGAGAACTGATCTCTGCAGTCTGGAGATGACCTGTCATTCCAGGGGATCCCCAGGTCCCACCTGGAGGTTGGAATCCCTAGCCCAGATTAGCTGGTACCTTCTATAGAGTGTATATTTCTTGGGGGTTGAAACACTCTTCCACCATTATTTAATTAACTAAAGTGCCATCAAGTTGCAGCTGACTTGTGGTGACCCCAGCAATGGGTTTTCAAGGCAAGTGAGAAGCCAAGGTGGTTCACCATTGCCTTCCTCTGCAGTCTTTCTTGGAGGTCTCCCATCCAAGTACTAATCAGGGCTGACCCTGCTTAGCTTCTGAGATCTGACAAGATTAGGCCGTACCATGCCACCTTCCTTCCAAATTAAAGAAATAAAAAATGATTATGAATAAAAATTGTATTTTTGAAAAACCTTACTGTTTGATGTTGAAATTAATGTCATCATGGAGCTTATTTTGCACATGAACATTTTTGTACAGATATATGCGAGTTGTAGTACCACCCTTCCGCCATTATTTAATTAACTAACCCAAACAACCATGACGCTGGGGGCAAATCAGCTTCACCTACTGCACAAATGCACATGTGACTTTGCAAGACAGGGGAAATTAACTCCTCTGCCTACCATGGCTATTATACAGGTGCAAAGTTGTTCAGCAGCAGTTCAAGACAGATGGCAGAGGGGTGAACAGATCTGTGACTTGCCTCTTGAGTGATTGTGGCTGCTGATTGCAATTATGTTCATCTGCCAAATCTGTTTGCATCATTTTGTGGCATTTTTGGTGGTGAAAAGTGCCATCAAGTGGCAGCCAACACTTTTCCCTACCACCATTTCTGCTTCAGCATTCTGCCTCTTCATTACCACCTCATTCTGCTACGTGGTTAGATTGGTTGGCAACAGTAAAGCGCACAATGCCAGATTTAATCCGTCAAGATGTATACAGAACAAGGAGTTAGAATAGTGTTTACTTTGAGCAGTTTTGCCCATCCCTTCTCATATGTGTTTCATGCTAAGGCCTAAGTAGAAACACCTTCTGTAAAGAAATTTTGTTAGATATGAAGTACTCTGAGTTCTTCAGGAGCTTTTTACAGTTGCTCCTGTATCAGGGCTATTAATGGAATTTCCCCCCCCCAGATGAAATCCTGTGTTTTGTATTCTAATTCATTTAGAAAACTGATATGCTACATCCTCCATTACCTCCTTGAGACAACTAACAAAGTAATATGCTGCATCCTCAGTCACCTCCTTGACACAACTAACAAAATAATAAAATTAAAATAAATGAAATTATAAAACCAACAGTGTAAACAAACAAGCCATAAATAAGCCATATATGCTTATTATATATTATAGAACGCAACTCAGCAGCCTAAAATGGTATTCATGAAACAGTCCTCAGGCTAGAAGCAGTTAATAAAAACAGCTAAAAATGATGTCCCCCCTCAGATCAAACCCTGGGTAAAAAGAAATGTTTTGGTATGCTGCATTAAGGAAAGTAAGCGAGTCACGCCACAGGGATGGCATTCCAAAGTTAAAGTGCCACCACCGAAAAAGCCCTGTCTCCCATTGTTAACTGCCTTACCTCTGCAGTTGGGGTAACAGTGAGCAGAACTTGGAAAGATTTTAACTGGCAGCCTGCCCAGTATGGGAGGAGGTGGTCCTTCACTGTTCTCTTTATACTGTCTGCAAACCACATAGGAGCAAATGAGAAACTCAGATGTTGCCAGCAGAATAGGATATGGCTCTGAATATCATACTCCGAACATTAGCACATAGGTAAAAGGTAAAGGTAGGTTCCCTTGCTCGAAAGCCAGTCGAGTCTGACTCTAGGGTTGCGGTGCTCATCTCCGTTTCAAAGCCGAAGAGACAGCGCTGTCTGAAGACGTTTCCGTGGTCATGTGGCCGGCATGACTAAACACCAAGGTACACGGAACGCTGTTACCTTCCCACCGAAGTGGTACCTATTTATCTACTTGCAATTTCTTGCTTTCGAACTGCTAGGTTGGCAGGAGCTGGAACTAGAGACGGGAGCTCACTCCGTCATGCGGCACACTCAGGTCTCGAACTGCTGAACTACTGACCTTCCACAGCCTGCAGTTCAGCATCTTAACCACTTGAGCCACCGCAGGAGGGGTAGCTAAAGTTTAATCAAATGGCTGGGCCAAGGAGGAAGTTCAATGTGACATTTATCCGCATCAGAACAATTGATAAGGGACCAACAATTACAGTAATGATTGCAGGGAAATGGGAAATTTGCTAAGCACAATGGAAGCAGTCATGATATCATGTAACATTGCTACTCAGGCCACAAACATACAAAAAAATATCATTGAACCTCTTGTGTCACTGTTTGTATGTAGATGTAAACATTGTTAATTTGTGGAAACTGATAAATCAAATTTGGGACACTATACATTTAAGGTTTGCAGCACCAACCTAAGAAATGCTAAACGAGATTGAAATCTCCCATTTGAAAATGTCTCATTACATTTGGAGTTTTAAAAATGATACATCTTGTAGTCTGAATTACAGATTTTTCTGTTTCCAGCCTTCAGAGAGAAGCCTGAGAATATCCAAATCAACCCTCTGCATGTTTATTCAGAAGGAAGTCTATGTGCAGTGAATTACAGCCTTAGTCCCCTGAGGCACCAAACCTAGAATGCGAATAATTTTTCCTGCCTTCAAACCTATTACTTTCCAAAATGTGCATGATTCATTTTATGTCATACTTTTGATTACCGGGTCTTGCCTCAGGATGAATCCTGCATTCTAATGGCTTGCAACATTACCTTTATTTCACCTATTTTGTCACTTTGAAACACTTCAGCCCTAGGCCTTTCCACCTTCACACTTTCCTGGACCCATATTAGCTAGTTTATTCTAATTAGTCCCTCTCCCCCACCCCCAAGTTTCACTTATCAAAGGACTCACTCATGGTCAAACACAAAAAAGTATCTCCTCTCCAGTTTGAAGTAACACAAAGTGAGATTCCCATTTCACATCCATTTAAATTAACACATATTTTCTTGGCAAAATCCCAGTTTGAGATCAAGGACTTCAATTTTCAATCATACTTTACTCATGTAATGGCAAGTTTCCTGGATCCTGAAAATCCTGTCCTAATTGCTAACAAGGATAGGAGAGGATCTCTATTCATATCTCTTAGAGTGCTTTCCCTTTACAGGGCTTTGTTTTCCAGCCAACGCAAGCTCTAAGCCAAGATTTAGACTCTGAGAGCAATCCTAAACATGTCTACTCAGAATCCTACTGTGGTCTATTCAGTGGGGCTTAAATTTGAAGGACTGCAGTGTTTGTGTAAGCAAACTGCTGCATGTCACAAGTGATTCCAGAGAAGAATGTGCTGTGAAATATGCATCCAGCAAATTGAATGGGGCCTGGATGAGCATCCACAAGTATCACCTACATTTCTGCACAGGAATCTGTGTTTTGTTTTTATTTTCAGATGTAACTCATCCATTAAAAATTCAATTTTAGTCCAGCATCCCATGTGCATCATATTCTGTTACCAGTCATTTAACTCTCTTATCTTTTCTCTGTCTAGTTCCTCTAGCATCATCTTGCTGTTAGAAATTGTTGTAAACTTCAGATTGGAGCTAGTGTCTATATGTTCAAAACTTTCCAGTATCTTAAAACATCCCACTTTGAGGCTTGCAGCAAGTAAAGGGAACCAGATGCTTGCATAACTTTTGAAGCCCAGGAATGAACAATACTGCCTCAAAGTGAGCTCCCTAGAAGGAGGCAATATCTGGATGGATATGTATTTCTTCTGTTATGGGCCTTTAGTTTAGGAAGAATTACATGGCCTTTATTGGCATTGGCCCAATGTCTTGCTTTTAATGCAAAAGCATCTCGGGTCAGGACAGCTGCCTTTGTCTTCTGTTGCAGGCCTTCTATTCCTTGGCTCTCATGTTTAATTTTGTCATATGAAGACTTTCAGCTTTGTGTTTGATCTATGGGAAGGCTGTTGATAACGGCCATCTCAAGAACTTGACCCTGAGAGATGCTGACATCATTGGCCTGTTTGTTTAGGCTGGAATTTTTTAATCACGGGACTTTTTTGGTCCTTCTGCTGCTAGCCTTCCCTCAACCCCTCTTGCTCTATTGTGCCTGCAAGTACTTTGACTCAGCAGGGCAAGAAAGAATAATATGTGGTTTCATGCTGGCTCCTCAGGCTCTAACAATATAACAGGGAGTGTGCTGTCTAGGGAGCTGAAATTCTGAAAGAGAAGCTTGGGAGCAAGTTTACATTCTGCAAACACAGACCTGTGCAGGGTTCAGATTCTGATCTATGGGCAGCCTATCTGGGGCTGAGTTGTAGGGACAATTTGGGGGACAGGTAACCTACAAACATCTAGAGCAGTGCACAGCAGGGGCCAATCATCTGCAATAAGATTTGAAAGACTGGGTGGTCCAGATCTTTAAAACACTGCAGAGCCAATTGGGAAGAATACCCATTGAGTGAAGAGGTGTTTACTTCTAAATATCTATAGGATGGGGTTTTAGATCATTTGAGCAGCTTGATTTCTGAAGTGAACCATTTCTAAGGAAACAGTACAGCTACATATAGTGTATATATGTAATGTGAATCTCTCCCTGATGTTGGGAACCAGACTGGCTATTGTATGTTGCTGTAGTTTCTGCCTTTGACAGTATCAGGCTGGAACTGAAGCAGCAATCCTGTATCTCCTCTTCCACTCTGTCCTGCAGTCACACTGAGTAACGTAAAATGACAGATAATGTTACAAATTTTCTGCCCCTACAAGCAGCAGCCAATGAAGTGGAATGGGGAAAAGGAAATCTCCAACACTCATGTTGTGTGTTTTGCATTACTAGCAGTGTCACCCCTCTGACAGGATTGACCTCAATGGAAGGCTGTAACTCAGTATCACTGAGGAAAGGGTGAGAAGCAGGGTTGCTAGCAGATGGTAAAACCATAGAGTTTCGGGTGATACCTAGACATCCAGGTTTTCGCTTCCAGGTTTCTCCTCCTGCTGCTCTGAGTGGTGGCAGGAAGAAAGGGTTGCTTGAGGGAGGCCTCCTGCGATAGTGAGGGATCTAAAGCAAAAAATAGGGACCACGGTGTGGAAAGTACAAAATGAATAAAAACACAGTGTTTATAGAATGACAAAAAATATCCTACAAAATAGTTTCAAAGAAAGAAGTCTTATTGTTGTATTAAATAAAATGAAAATAAATTGTAATTATCCAAATACATAATTATCTTATTTATATATGTCAAATCCAATAAGTACTACTAGGGATTTGATTTGATTTATTCAGTTTATAAATGGCACCCCCCGAAGGGCTCAGGGCAGTGTACAATTTATAACAGTGTATCAATAAATAAAACAGTTTAAACAAATTCAATAAAAACAGTTAAAACAATTAAGGCCCTGTTCACATGAGGCGTTTTGGGCCGGGAGAGGGACGGATCGGGGCCGCATCAAACGGGCGCGATCACACAGCAACATCTGGCAATCGTGCCGTGGCCGTCCCCGATCCGTCCCAACCGCCCGAAACGCGCATCAAAGAAGAACCACCTACCTGGGTGGTTCAATTGAATGGGCCGCAGCAAATGCGGCCGTGGGATTGCCGGCGCGTCTTTTTGCCGGCGCATCCCCTGCCCCCTGCCGTACTGCGCATGCTCGAGCATGCGCAGTTCGGCAGCCTCCCCCTCCCACTCGTCTCTTCCTCCCCGGCATCTGATCGTGCCAGGGAGTGATGCGCCGCGGCTGAGGGGATCCGTGGGATCCTGCCGCGGCGTCTCAAGTTTGGTGCGGCTCTGATTAGCCGCGTTTCAGCCGTCCCGTGTGGCAGGGATCTAAGTGTAACAATATGTCCTTCTGAAGGCGTCTGGTGTCAATTTGTACCCTCCTCATGGAGGGGTGGGAAGGGCAAGATATGAAGGCTGAGCTTGGTGGTAAAAGATTGCTGTCCTCAACTGTACACCTGGTGGAACATCTCCATCTTGTAGGCCCTGCAGATCATAAATAAACAAGTCCAATTTCCGAGAAAGGTGCATTAATAATACAAGAATTCAAACTTGACAGCATTAACATTACATAACAAGACCAAAAGTAAACATTTGTAAACAAAATTGATATGGGTCTTTACCTGGCAACCCCAGTGAGGAGCTGCTTCTTTCAGTATCTTACCTACATATTTATTTATTTATTTGTTTGTTTGTTTGTTAGACTTTTCTACCCCACCCTCCCGCTGAAGTGGCTCAGGGCAGCTTACAGTAGTTAAAAACCAGTATACAATTAATAGAATATCAAGTCTAAAACAATAATGTCACCTTTCAGCCTGAGTCCAAAAGCTTACAGCTCTTTGGAGTACAAACAATGTTGGTGATGTAAGAAATCTCCCTAATTTTCCTACCTTCTGTTCTTTACTGATTGTCTTATATAAATATGCCTTATCCTTGAATCAACACCATTGGTCTATCTTGCCACGTACAATCCTCTGGCAGCAGGACCTAAGACAAAAGCTGTTCCCAATCCTGCTCACGGGATATATTTGAGACTGGACCTAAGACCTTAGACATGCCAGCCATGTGCTCTTCACAGAGCTATGCCCCACCCTCTTGTGCTATTGGACCTTCACCTATGACCTCAAATGGCTCAATAGTTAGGATGTCTAAGGTATGTTTGAGAAAGGAAATATCAATAATATAATGAGAATTAATGGCTATTGTCATATTTTACTGGTAGTTATGTGACTCTTCACTCCATCTTGGTGCCTAGGATGATCAAGAATTTTCCAGCTGGCTGCATACAGGAATTGGTCTTTAAAAATCTGGCATCTCCAGCTGCCTATAGATCATTAAAATTTCCACGGCACATTTGCATGTCTGAAGGTATTGCTCAGATATCCTGGCTAAAGTCCCACTTGGCTAATTATTCTGCTAGCTGACCTATATTCCCTGTCAGACTCACCTCTGAAGAACACCCTTTACTTCCTTCCTGCTCCAGCCTGCTATGCACTGTTAAAATAATTAACCACCCCCAGAGGTGGTTTTATTTTTATAGGAAATGAGTACCAGCTGTCTCTTGTACCTGCTTGGAAGAACATTGTCTTTTGACATGTTTGCAGTGCCTAGCATGCAGTTGTGTGTTCATGGGTGACTTCCTTAGAGCACATTGCTAATTAATTCACAATAACAAAAAATGTTCACATCTAAAGGTCGGGAAACATTTGAAATATATTTAAATATGCCCTAGAAGATGACACTAGGAACCCTTCCAAAATGGTTTGAAAGGGAAAAGGGCAGATTTTTTTTTTTAAGTTTACCAGGTGTAAACCGTAATGGAGCACTAGAAGGCCAAGGGATGGGCAATGAATCATTTATAACCTGCCATTCTCCCCAGTGGGGCCCCAAAGCTGCTTACATCATTCTTCTCTCCTCCATTTTGTCCTCATAACAACCCTGAGACAGGTTAGGCTGAGGGTATGTGACTGGCCCAAGGTCACCCAGTGACCTTCCACAGCAGAGTGGGGATTCAAATCTGGACCCCCCATCTGCTGTCCTTGATTAAATCTGGGAGGTGCTGAAGTGTTAGTGTAACCTCAGGTACTTGCATCAAAGAAAATGAGAGGGAATTTTTTTATTTAAAACTTTTACATACCATCTTATCTCAATGGACTCAAGGTGGCAATTTCAGAAATACATAGAATTCATGTACATAAAAGGTATGTGTTAGGGTACAACAAGCCGTGTACCCACAAGGATTTCCAGGAGGCATTTCATTTTCCCTGTATCCCCCTTCCCACTGTTTTCCTCTTTCCCTTCCCTGAAATCCCCTGTAGCCTCTCCCCTTTTTCTTCTTTCTTCTCTTCTTCCCACCCACCCACTCACCTACCTTTATCTGGCTCCGTCTTCAGCTTTCCATCTTTGTCTTCCCTGGACCTGACATAAAGGCAAACTTAATGTTACCATCTTTAAAAAGTTGGGCCCAGATTCCCCAAACCCACCATGTTTCTTGCAGCCACACAGCAGCTGCTCGGAACAGCTTCTTTCTTTCTTTTTCTTTTTTAAAAGGAGAGCCCAAACAGGCTTGGAATAGAACCACAGGGGGAGGAAGGGCGCCTGCCCCTCCCTGCCAAGCCATATTCCCATGTGTGTAAACCACACCAGGCCGGGGGGGAGGGGTGATGTGGCAAATCTGCGCATGTGGAACAGAAAATTCAGTGAAATAATTCTCCCAGCACAGTTTTTGTAACATGTATCTTAGCTTTCATTTCCCCCACAGTCACACGAGCTTTGGGGGAAAGGAATTGTTAAAGAGCAGAGGCCCTATCCTGGGCATGTGCAGCTCCAGAGTGGGGCAAATTACACCCCCCTGGGCTATTTTTAGCTCAGAAAAATAGTGCAGTGGGGAGGCAGAAGCCTTTCCTTCCCCAACTCCATCATTTTAGGAAAAGCCCTGACACGCTTTAAAAATTGCTTTCCCTGCAGCTGCTGTTTGATAGTGAGTTCCACAGACTCAGCTTGCCAAAATTTGCAACACGTACTTTGGCCATAAGCGTAGCTTTAATTCAGACTTCATTATAAAACCCATATCCTTCCTTCCTTCCTTCCTTCCTTCCTTCCTTCCTTCCTTCCTTCCTTCCTTCCTGTTTGTTTATTTTGTTGGACTTTGCCCTCCCTCCCCTGTAGAGCAGGCTTAGGGTGGGTTACAACAGTCTAAAATATACAAAGATTTAAAACAGAATGTAATTTTTAAAACAGTTACAATATAATATTAATATATATAATATAAAAAACCTTAAGAGGTGCCAGCGAAACAATTTAATGAATAGGATGAAATTCCATATTGTGCATCACTGCAGACTGAAACAAAACAAGGGAAGTGAGCGAGTGAGGAAGCAGCTATGGTGGACTATAGATGCTGCTGAGGCAGAGCTCAGCAGAGCAGAGCAGGGAAAGCCATTCTAGATGGATTGTTGCCGCCTCAACCATATGTATATTTACATACATAATTCACCAACTTTTATGTTCATGGAAAGTAAGAATGTTAATAGAAATGATTAAGGGATGTAACACACACACGCCTGTATATTTTTAATCACCAAAATTCCAGTATGACCAATAGGGTCTGCTATTATTTCTGGAACACTGCTATGCTAACATTATCAGTCTTCAGAGAGTGCAGCTTCAAAGCTAGAGACAGCATTCAACAAAAATGCCATCGATGGCCTCACCACTTTTTACGTTGCAAACAACAAAAGATGGCCATTACTTCATGCTCCGAGTCTGAGCTCTCGGAGTCATCTGGCTGGTTGCTCTTTGAAATAGGATGCTAAATTAGATGGGCTTCTGTCTGATCCAGCTGGTCCATTCATATATTTTAAATATCCTCTCAGTATATGTGTGACCCAGAGTATTTAGAGGTTTATCATTCAACAACACCTCAAGTTGGTCACAGTTGAGAAACTGGGGTGGACCAGTGCAGATCCTGGAGCATCTGAATCCGAGTCTGGCACTTGGGCCTCTGTGTTCCACGGCAGCTCTACTCTCTGCTGTTCTCATGATCAGAGTTTCCCCCCTCTCATTGGTGGTGCCACCATGTGGGCCCAATCCCTGAGCAACCTTTTGTTACATGCTCATGAGACAAGATTGACAGTGTAAATTCTAGGAAAAGTGGCAAGGGTTGAATTCCTCTATTGACAGATATGATTGGTTACCCCTTTCAAAAAAGCTTTAGCAGAAACTTGCCTTTCCTGGGGCAACCTTTGCTGCCCCTTTCTCACCCTCTCCTTCCCTCAGGCTCTCTCAGGGTGGAGTGCAGGAGGCCACCTGTTATTAACTCCCAGTCTATATAGCAAACTTTACATATATCTGGCAGCTAGTGTTTTTTTTAAAATACATATATAAAGGGTCACAATGTGAACTCTTTTATCCAAGGGCTCTCAGAGTTTTGGAAGATGAGAGAAAAAATATCTCAGCCAATGAAAGTAAGTGCCAAAGCCATCTGAATTATCTCTTTCCAAAATGGATCACCCCAGTGGAATGGACATGTACTCTTACTATGTTTATTCCCACCTTCACTTCCCTACCTTTGTCGTCTCCCCTGTGCTTATGGTTGCCAACTCCATGTTGGGGAATTTTTTGGAGATTGAGGAGTAGAGCCTAGGGAAGATGGGATCTTTAAAAGGGGAGGCACCTCAGCACGGGTGTTAAGCTATAGAGTCCACCCTCCAAAGCAGCTGTTTTCTCCCGAGGAACTGATTTCTGTCATCTAGAGATTGGTTGTAATTCTGGAAGATCTCTAGGCCCCAACTGGGGGTCAGCAGCCCTATATAAATTCTTCCATGTAGGGCTCAGGTTTCTTGTATTCTGTAGATCATCACACACATTGATGATTCTATATAAATAGTCCCTCTCCCAATGTAGAAATGCATTATAATCAGAATAGAACGGGATAGAATTGTATGTACAATTTGGTTCTGCAAAAGGCAAATCCTATGAAGTTTTTACAAAATTCCTCAAACTACCATTTCTTTACAAATTGCTGAAACGTATCTAGTGCTCGGGAAGCTGCGGTGGCTCAAGTGGTTAAGACGCTGAACTGCAGGCTGTGGAAGGTCGGTAGTTCAGCAGTTCAAGACCCGAGTGTGCCGCATGACGGAGTGAGCTCTCGTCTCTAGTTCCAGCTCCTGCCAACCTAGCAGTTCAAAAGCAAGAAATTGCAAGTAGATAAATAGGTACCACTTCAGTGGGAAGGTAACAGCATTCTGTGCGCCTTGGTGTTTAGTCATGGCGGCCACATGACCACAGAAACGTCTTCAGACAGCGCTGGCTCTTTGGCTTTGAAACGGAGATGAGCACCGCAACCCTAGAGTCGGACTCAACTGGCTTTCGAGCAAGGGAACCTTTACCTTTACCTTATCTAGTGCTCATTTTCCTCTGGTGGAAGAAGGGAGATTTTCACAGATTCTGCCCCATCCCTGCAGACCCCCAGATTGCATCCAGCACTCTTCCTGGGGTCCCCTTTACCCTGGAGGAGGAGAAGAAGAGATTGGATTTATACCCCGCCCTTCTCTTGGAGTCTCAGAGTGGCTTACAGTCTCGTTCCCTTCCCCTCCCCACAACAGATACTCTGTGAGGTAGGTGGGGCTGAGAGAGCTCTGAGAGAACCTCTCTTGAGAGAACAGCTCTGAGAGAACTGTTACTGACCCAAGATCACCCAGCTGGCTGCATGTGGAACAGTGGGGAATCAAACCTGGTTCTCCAGATTAGAGTCCACCACTCATAACCACTGCACCAAACTGGCACTTCAGGCAACTTTGTGGACTGCAGTGAAAAGGAGAGGGATCGACTTCTGTTTTGTAATTGGAGCTCAGGAGGGAAGGCAGCGTGGTATAACCTGCTGTCATCAGATCTCAGAAGCTAAGCAGGGTAGGATGGGAGACCACCAAGGAAGACACTGCAGAGGAAGGCAAGGGCAGGTCATCTCTGCTTCTCAAACGCCATGAAAGCTCCCTTGCTGAGGTCATCATCAGTCGGTTGTGATTTGATCGTACTTACATGCTTAGATATGTAACTGGAGCTGTGCTCACAGTTCATTGTGTTCAGCTAATTCAGATTTGTGCTAAAAGAAATGTTTCTTCAAAACTGTTTATCAACTGATTTGACAGGTAATTTCACACCTTTTTGAGAACTCTGAATTTGCATAAACTAGAAGGAGCAATTCCATTTTGTTTTAAACTAACTGTAATCTTTTTGGAAATTCTTTTGGTTCACTTTTTTAAAAAACTGGGCTTTGATAGATGAAGGTAGAATTTTAAAAATGTAAACCAATACATATGGTCCATAAGTGCTTTTTTGGGACATGTTACATTTCAGTGCTGTTCTTCAAGATGTTAACACATATTTCACTCCTAAACCAGCGCCTTCTGAATCAGATCAGAGCAACTCTAACCTTGATACCTTATCTCCACAAAGCTTTACTCAATGGATTTATACCATTAAATGATCTTGTTTTAAGTATGTGACCCTTATAAAAACATCCAGTGTTGCTTCATAATCTGCCTGTTCTTACAGATAATTCTTTTTCCCCTCCTTTGCCAACCTACTTGGCATCAAAGGATTCAAGTACAATAGCAAAACTATGATCCATATCCCTTGTTCTATTTCTGCACATTCTTCCACTCCGCCCCCAGACTAACCGTACTGCAAAAGTGTTGTTTCCCTCTCCTTTTGATAGCTTTGTTTATATTATACTTGCACCTCGAGGAGTTTATTTATTACCTGCCCCTGGAAACACCTTGATACTGCGTAGGACTGGTTGAACAGGAATAGTTGGTGCGATTATAATTAAAATAGGTCAAATTGTTGCATTTCTTCACTGTCCTTAGTTCCACAGCACATTTATTAAGCTGTATATCACAGCTGTAAAGATCCAGGACAGCAGTTCTGAAATGTTCACAATAAAGGTGGGTGGAAGCAGAGATCCACAAGCCACTGTAGCCAAACTTTGTGGGTTTCTAAAATATGAATTGGTTTTACCCCAACGCAGTATTTTGCAGTGCTGCACTTTGAGTTTATCACAGTACAATACTTGACAAGAGCATGCTGACTCACCCTTGCAGCAAACACTAGCCCCATGGTGAAACCATGGCAGAGAAAGGCCAAGTGACATGCCCAGGGCTAAATAGCAATGAAGTGGCAGAGCAATGATTACAACATGCCACTTCCTGACACGTGGCCATATGCACGTTTCTTCAGCTCACGCTTCGTCCCACATCATTACAAAGTAATTGACTTTTAAAAATCTATGCGGCCTGCAATGAGACCATGATGAAATCTCAAAACCGGCCCAGCCCTCCTTCTGCAGGCTGCTTAGAGAACGCAAAGAGGCGGGGTTTGGGGAAGAAAAAAAATTGCTTATTGGGCTGAAGGATAAAATGAGGTGCCTGTCTTACTGATGGCCTGATGGTGCTCGGTTCTCACTGTGGTTTTATTCCATTTCTTTTGGGGGGAAAGGATTTAGTAAGGCAAGGATGAATGAAGCCCGGCCACGTTATGTCATCAACCGCCCTGCTTATTCTATCAATGACTTTGATGAAGAATTTGAAAGGAAAAGTAGAAGTTACCCTCTTGGAGAGAAAATAAAGAATCTTTTCAGGTATGTAGAATGCTGTAGATTTTTGTTCTAAAGTAAACATACATAGTAGAATTGTTTATAGTTGATGGTGCACAGTTCAATAGAAGCTCATAATGAAATACTGTCAGTATATTTGTGTAAATCAAGGTGCAAACATGAACTTAGAGTGCAACCAGTGACTTCAGTGGCCTTAGAAGGGTGCATTAATCCAATAAACCTAGGAAGAAGCCTTTTCCAACAAAATTTTCCAACTGAATTTGCAACCCAAGGACAATCAACAAGCACTGGGCAGCAATGGACATCCAAACATCAGTGGGCATATACTGAGTTCTTCCTGATGGCCAGGAACCAATAAAGCAAAGCAAAGGAACTTTTATGAGTTACTCAGTAATGAGCTAGTCTGTTTCCACTGTCAAAACTGGGAGACAGATTAGAATTAACAAATTGTGGGGATAGGAGAAGACCAAAGAACACTGGGAATCAGAGAGGGGGAAAACGTTATTAGAGAACATAAAGGCAAATAAAGCAACAGGTTTATTGATTCACAGTCATCATTCCCTTCTAGTTGGTGGGTGTTGTTCCTAGAAAAAGCTTTTTTTTTCTGGAAGGAAAGAACAGCAACACTGATAAATACCTTCTAAGGAATCTGACTCAGTCTTCACATTAACAAAAGAATTTATTAGGAATGTTTTTAAAAGAACAAGGTAACAGTGAAAGGATGAACTAAATAAAGTGTTACCTAAGGACAAACATTCACTGTGATTAAAAATCCAGTTGTTGATCCTTTATTAAAAGGTAAAGGTTCCCTTGCTCGAAAGCCAGTCGAATCCGACTCTAGGGTTGCGGTGCTCATCTTCGTTTCAAAGCCGAAGAGCCAGCGCTGTCCGAAGATGTTTCCGTGGTCACGTGGCCAGCATGACCAAACACCAAGGTGCATGGAACGCTATTACCTTCCCACCGAAGTAGTACCTATTTATCTACTTGCAATTTCTTGCTTTCGAACTGCTAGGTTGGCAGTTCTTCAAAGCAAATTTAGGTTCATTTTATCCAGTGATATTCTTCATCATGTGCATACAAGCATATGCTCTGCCATAGAGCTATAATACCTCCTTATTAGGTAGGGGCTAATACAACAGTTCTTAATAGGGATTAAAATAGCTTCAGTGATACACCCTACATGAGTGTTTTCCCTGAATGCCATTTTATTTCTTCTTTATTAACCCCAGAGTGCTTAAAGAAATGAGATATAGTCCATGAAACAAAATAAAGGATGCAGGCTCTGCCCTTAAATTTACAATCTAATAGATAGATATGCAAGGGAAGGGAAGGAGAAGAGGAGGAATCAGAGGACTGAGATCAGTTTTTAAAACACCAGAATAAAGAGTTCTTATCAAACATTAAAATATGGAATGATTCATATGCCTTACAGAGAATATATGTGAATTATGTGTGAAAGTAATGTGCAGTAGCTTCTTGAGCCACAAGAACCCCTCTGGGACATGTGTGCTACACAGACCTTTTTGTAGACACCCACTGAATTACTCCACACTTCCTAAATGGAGGTAGTTAAAAGGAAAGGTCATTGCTGTGGAAAAGGGATCAGAGTTTTAAATTTCACCACATTTGTGAACTTGGTGTGTATTCCTTTGCCATATGAACATGTGAAGCTGCCTTATACTAAGGGTCAGATGTTTGGTCTACTAAGGTCAGTACTGCATATTTAAAAGGGGAGTAGCCTTCCAAAGTCTTCAGTAGAGGTCTTTCACATTACTTACTGCCTGATCCTTTTAAAACTGGAGGTGTAGGGATTGAACCCAGGAGCTTCTGTGTGCCAACCAGATGCTCAATCCCTGAGCCATTGCCCCACTCTACCAGACAGGACACATTCTCTATACAGTGGTGCTCACCAATAATTATACCTACAGCAAAGCTTCCTGTGGCCCTGTTGTACAACAGACATAGATGCTTAATTCAGCCCTCATTTTATACAGAAGAGTCTTATTATGGGGTCGGCCAAACACATGGCCAGATGCACGGTTTCCATAGTTACTTCCTGAGTTTCCCAATTTAGTAGACAATAAGGAGTGTCAAGATATTTAAAGTTATAATGATAAAATGTGCACACCATCGAATACTGGCACAGAAAAACAAACAACTGTCAATTAGGCACTGGCGATAGAACATTAGTGTTCTCAGCAATAAGTGTTTCTATTGCACTTCCAGGACAGCTATTTAACGTACTTATTCTCTAGATGTCGGCATCTTGAAGGCATAGCCAAGCAAGCATTAAGTGAGTAAACTGGACACAGTCGGGCTACACAGCAATTCTCATGTTGACTTTAGATTTGGGTGGCACCCAACATGACTGAATGGTCTCTTAAGAGGCAAGAGGTGTGGAAGCATGCCAAGGCAGCACTGCTCCCAGTCCCTGTGTGCCTTCGCAGGTGCTCAGAACAGTGTCAGCCAGGGCAGAAAAATTATAGTCGCTTTAAGAAAACTTCACCCAATGGCCAATATATGGGATATATTAAAGCTAGGTAGCATTACCAATCCTCATGGAGTATTAGTCATTACCGCCAGTTGCAAATGAATAACACCTTGTCTGGCATAAACCATAACAGTGAGCAGAAAAGTCTGTTCGCTGGAAGAGTGCATAGTAGAGATAATTAATGTTATATGGAAACTGCAAAGTTAACTGAGAGTGAATGCAAGTTCTATAAGCAGTTCAGAGAAAGATAGTACTGATTTGCACAAGGTCTGTGTATGGGGTGTGTGTGCTTATTATTTCAATCAGGAATGAAAAAAAAGCCTTGTTCCCATAATTTTGGTTGATGTACCATCACAAAGTTCCAGAAAGGTGACTGAGACATACTGGCTTGAACCCACAGTAGAAGCATTGCGTGATCACTTCACCAACATTTTGCTCAAAGGTTGTGAGAACGAAGTTTTTGATACACTGAAATGCATACAAAGGGCAGGCCAACCTTGTTGTTGTTCAGTCGCACAGTCGAGTCCGACTCTTCGCGACCCCATGGACCAGTTCACGCCAGGCCCTCCTGTCTTCCGCTGTCCTCTGAAGTTGGCTCCATTTTATGTTCGTTGCAGGCCAACCTTATCATACAGCTAAAAAGACCACATCTGTACTGGAATTTACACTGGGTTGCATCTTCCCAGCAACAATATAAAAACAGTTTGGAAGGAAAGTTGCAATTTAGCAATAAAGATGGCCTCTTTCAACTCCATTGCTATTCCATGAATCACAACATCACTCCTCATGACACCCCCCCCCAAATTAGCCATGCATTGAAGCTACCAATTGACATCTGGCAATACCATGAAGGCCATGATGACCTCACTTTCTCATTCCATGACTCTGAGCGTACTGCCATGAAGAGCCGTAACATCTCTTCCAGCACAGTTAACATCAGAGGGCCAGTTTGGTGTAGTGGTTAGGAGCGCGGACTCTAGTCTGGGAGAACTGGATTTGATTCCCCACTCCTCCACATACAGCTGCTGGTGCAACCTTGGGTCAGTCATAAGTTCTTTCAGAGCTGTTCTCTCAAGGGCAGTTCTTGAGAGAACTCTCTCAGCCCCACCTACTTCACGGGGTGTCTGTTGTGGGGAGAGGAAGGGAAAGGGATTGTAAGCCACTCTGAGACTCCTTTGGGTAGTGAAGGGCAGGGTATAAATCCAATCTCCTCTCCACTCCTCCTCTTCTCCTCATAGCCAAGTATTGCATGTCTGCAGCTGAGGATTCTAATCCACTGACAGCCCACAGGAACAGAATAATCGTTTGTCAGGGGGAACAGCCAGGCCCACAAAGCCATACTTCTGAGAGCCTCATGCATCCTAAGCATCTGTGGATTGCAAACAACCACTTTTTTTTCCAGGGAAAAAGGTAGGATCACTCAAAGATGGGAAGACTGCCAATCAGAACTGTCACCCTAAATCCATCACCAAGTGGCTAGGAGGACTGCCAATCACAACAATCAGCCTACCGCCATCACCCAGTTGTTTTACACAAAGAAGGCATGCCTCTGGGGAAAGGATCTAAATCTTATTACAGGCCCAGGGGTTCCACACAGATGATACTAATAACACTGCATACAACATTTCAGTATTGGTGTCACATAGAGAGGAATAGGGTTGAGGAAAGGAAGACACTTGGACAAAGAATTGAAGCTACAGTAGCAACCTCATAGGAAGCAAACATGCTAACTGCTCAGAGAGAAAGAACCAGAAGAAAGAATATTGGGGTTCACATCCCACCCCAAGGAGAGACAAATGCAGTCTCCTCAAGAGAAAGTCCACACTTTGGGGATAAATCTAGAAGCTATCATTTTAGATAGGAAAGAGCATCAGAAATGGTACCTCCCACTCCACAGACCAACGCTAATCCCTCAGCTACACAGAAGAGAAGCGCGTGATGAAGCCAGTATAGTCTTCCGGGTGCCAAAACTGTGACAGACCACTTCCTGCCCCCACCACACAGGCATGGACAACCCTACCTGCATAACCTAGCCCCTGTAGCCACTGTGAGTGACGTAAGGACCACTGCCTTACATCAGTTAGGCCCTAGCTGCAGAGTTCTCTTCCAGTTATAGCCATGCCCACCCATGTTACACTGGTTGATTGCTGGTAGTTGCTAGTTATTATTCACCAGATCTTGTTATCTATGTCACACCTACATGTAGCCCAACTGCATGGTTTTGCATACGACCAGTAACCAAGGGAGACAGTAAGCTGTGGGATCCTCCCCCTTCACCACTGCTGGTGCTCCACTGGCTAGACTGGACAAGATGTGGCCAGTCAGGTCTACTGGATATGATGCTAGAGAGTTCCTTGGGCCCTCCTCCAATTTTTGTCCAATTTTGAAGAAAGCTGAAATGAGGAGAAAGCAGGATAAAGGAAGAGCCCTCTTAGCTACTTACAGATACTGCTGCACCTGGTACATTTCTGTTGGTAGAATGGCTTTTAAAGCACAAGAACTCTGCTGGGACAAATAGGTTCCCCACTCTCTGCAGACATGGGGGGTGAGAAGAGAGAACCCCTTGCCTCTGTACATGTTGAATGGTAGCTCAGTTGGCTATGGAAACATGGTGATAGGGTTGACTAATGAATAGGTCCTCATGTAAGAATTTATAAATGTATAACTAAGAAACAGTTTCATTACCTGTTGGTTTTCTCATTGATCCCTACTTTCCCACTGAGTGTGTCTTCACCTGATATTCCTACTGATGTCTCCATCTGGGGGTTCACCAGCTAGATATGGCTGCCAGGACAATACTCACACAACCATTGCAGAAAGGTGGAAGTTACTCCCTTCTGTTGTTCAGGCTTGTTGCTCTGTGTGATTCCTATCCTACAAGGAAGTATATATGCAGAGGTGACTGTTTGGCCAGCAATGCCAATGCTTGGAGTAGGGTGCTTGGTACTTCAAAAGCTTCCACTTTGGAAATCTAGTTTGAAAGGCAGTGTGTAAAATTTTCCCTTACAGGCTCAGTTGTTATGTCTTAATATATGTGAGCTGTGTTCTCTTTCTGGGATTCATAGATTCCTGTTGTTGCACTATGATGATTAGTTTCTGAGTGAGCTGGTACCTGTTGTGATGGAGGGAGGCAGATAGGGACATGTGGGCCATGAGTCTTCAGGAGCTGTTAATTATCATTTAGGTACAACAACAGAGGCCCCGGTCACACAGGAGGATTTGCCCCGTGGAACGGACGGATTGAGGGCGGATTAAACCGGCGCGATCAAATGCCAACATCTGGCAAGTGTCACGCACCCACCCCCAACCCGTCCCTTCCGGCCGAAGATGCAGAGTTTAAAAAACCCTACAAAACATTACTACCTCCTGGAAAACCCACAGCACGGGCAGCCATGTTATCACCAACGCACCCATCTCCTGCAGCATGCAAGGCCCTCTGCCGAACTGCGCATGCACACACATGCGCAGCTGACTCACCTCACTCTCCTGTTCGTGGCTTTCCCCTTGGCATCTGATCGCACTGGGGAGCATATGTGCAGCGGCTTGGGGGATCTGTCTGATCCTGCTGTTGCGCTTCTCTTTTGCTGCGGCTCTAAAAAGCCGCACTTCCGCCACAGCTTGTCCTGCAGTGTGACCGGGGCCAGAGATTCATTTAGATACAACAGCAATTTTATGCTGGAACTTGGGTGGAACTTGGGTGGAACTTGGGTGGAACTTGGATGGAACTTGGGTAGAACTTGGGTAGAACTTGGGTAGAACTTGGGTGACTATAGTGTTAGGGATGGGAACAAACTGGGAAAATGTGTCTTGTTTCGGTTTGTGATTTGTGGTATGCCTGCTTCATGAGCCACAAACCCTCACAAACATTTAAGAGCTGAACAAACTGGTTTGGTTTGTGAAATTTGTGATGCAGTAGAACAGCTCCCCAACATGCTAAAGACACCAAACTTGCAGGCAGTCTCCAGCTGACTCCCCTCTACCTGCCCTCCAGGTTTGGTGAGGATTGGATTTACGGATCCAAGTTAAGGACCCCCAAAGAAGGTGCCTGTGCCCCATCCTCCATTGTTTCCAAAGGAGATAAAACCAGCAAAAAAGCAAGGGCAATAGAAGCCCCACAGAACAGGATCAAAGTCCCACACGATTTCTGCAGTAGAAACTGAAGGTGGGGGGCATTTTTGCAAGCACAGCAAAACCAGTGCCACTGTGGCAGTGAAAACCCAACAGGACTAAGGTCAAACCAGAGAATCTCTGCAATAGAAAGTTAAAGGTGGGGCATTTTTGCAAGCCCAACAGAACTAGTGCTATGTACTAGTGACCAGCAGAACCCAGTGCCATTGTGGCAATGTCAACTCAACAGTACTGATGTCACAAAGTGAGAATTTATAAACAAAGTCCTGGAGGCAGCGGAACTGGATAAATTGACTTTATTGATAAAAGGTTTAACAGACTCTACATTCCAGAATACTTGGGTATGGTTTTATAACTGGTACGATAATCACATGTAGGCAAGTTTATAGTGGACAGATTATTCATTTATTAATTGAAAGTATATATTCCATTGACGTAGAGATAGATGGTTACTTCACACAGTACACAAGAATAGAGAACAATGTTGATTAGGCATAAGCACAATGTTTGTTAAAAAGAATAATAACCCCCATATATGTGTGTATGTTTGTATGTTTATTTTTTGTTTGTTTGTGTAAAATATGCAAAAAATTTAATAAAATTCTGCCTTTTGGGGCAGTTAAAAAAAACAGTACTGATGTCTAGCACAGAGTCACACTTCAAGCAAGGGAGGGATTACAAGACCAGCAGAACCCAGTGTTGATGTGGCAATGCCAGCTTAATCACAAACCATGTGGGGGGGCATTTTTGCAAGCCCAGCAGAACCAGTACAATGTACAGAGTGCCCAGCAGAACCCAGTGCCACTGGCATTGCAAGCTTAAAAGGACTGATCTCAGAGCACAGAGTCACAAATCCAAGTAAGGGGGGTGGGATTTTGCTATTTCTGTGCAAGAAAATGGGATGTGAACACAGTGGAAGGCTGCAAAGGGGAGAAAACCCACTTGAAACTGCAACACCGACTATGTAGTGCACATGGAGGTCATTCAGAGGATCCAAGCCATGATGCTTAGTACTCCAGGGAAAAACCTAGGTTGTAGATTTTAATAAAATTTCATTTAACTCCCAAGACTTTAATTTTATTGAGTTGCTACATAAAGATGAACAATTATCAGCAAGAATGTACCCAGATATCATGTCCTCCAGCACTTAAGAGATGCTGAGATAATGGGGTATGAACAATCAGTGCCATAAACACAATGACAGTGCAATTATGATTTAAAGGAAGTAATTCATTTTTCCCCTGTGTGCCTGCAGTGGTGAAAAAGACTAACAACAGTTCTTTACTCTGGCTGCTCTAGGAATGGGTGACCCTAACCCTTTATAATTTACCCCAGAAACGTAATGTCAGTGCTTCCTGATAGTAATTCCATGTCTGTGTTTTGTTCCTTCTCTAGATGTTCACCATCCAGGCTCAAGCTCATCATGTACAGCTTGTTTCCCATCCTCTTGTGGCTCCCGAAATACAAAATCAAAGATTACATAGTGCCTGATGTTCTTGGTGGTATCAGTGCTGGAACTATTCAAGTGCCTCAAGGTGTGATAATATTGCTATGTAGAAAAGCAAGCCATAAATAAATTAAACGAATATTATTCAGAGGTTAAATTGTGTAGCTTCCTCAGGACAAATGTGTAGATATCTGCCTTGAGTCCCAGTAAGAAAGGTGGAGTATAAATTACATAAATGAATAATCTTCTACATCATTTTGATTGCATTCAGATATCACAGCAAGTCAAAATGTGCATGAACCCAGCTTATTACTTGTGCCTCCTTCCTAGCAATTGGGTCTCCCAGTGTTCATTAGGGTATTTGATTAACCCAGTGGGTAAAGGTTGCCTTTTGCATATAGATTCCTAGTTAGAACCTAACTTTAATTAGAGAATAGCAATACAGGCATGCACATTAACCAAAGTAGTTTTCCCTCCACAAACCAGGTAGTTGGAGTTAGTTTCTAACCAGCATTCTCCCTGTGAGAAGGGAAGCATGTACATGAGCCCAGAAACATGCTGGGATTGCGTAGATCTTAGCTTAATGTTGGCTTGTTGTGAAATCTTTGTGTAAACCATGCTTTTAGTAATCTGGGTAGCATGCCACAGAGTGCTCACCAATTAGCCCTAACTTTCATAAGCAATCTGCCCTGTTCCTGCCATTCCTAAGTACAACATAACCAGGCCAAAGACCAGGCCTATTTATCCCATTCATCCTGTGACAACATGAAGCTGGTGGTCCCTATATGGTCCTTTAAATGCTAATCATAGGAGACCAAAACCTTTTTTGCTCAGTATCAATGTGACCAGCTAGTTCCATGTTGACACTAGGAAGGGTCATCTTCTTGAAAGCCCATGTATACAATTTCTCTCCCTTAAAAACTGGGGAGAAGAGAAACTACATGTGAAGGATCTTTGGGGATCAAGGATCAATGTGAACAACCCACCTCAAATGTTATTATCCATGTGCAGCTGTAGCAATGGAGCTGTTTAATGTGGGGGAATTTTTAAATGTACAATCCAGAACTCTGAAACATAGATCTATATAGGCATCTTGGCCATAGATCTAACTTTCTGTATGTGGCCAAACATATAACTTTCTCATATCATTATGACAGAACATTAATGTCATCATATTGGTTGTTGACTGTGGATGTTTGTAGGTATTATTTATATTGTCTGCCTGCCACTATTCCTAACTTGTCCTCTACAGAAGATGTCACCAAACTCTCTGGTAAGCTGATGGTGCCTGTTAGACTTACTGCAATGACTCAGTTTTATGCTCTTCCTCTAAATGAGGGACACCAGACAGGCCCGTAGCTAACGCGGGGCCCACGGGGCCTGGCCCCCTAGCAGTTTTTATGGGCCCCCTTCCTGAGCCTCAGCTCCCCTACCCCAACTCCCCCTGATTGCCTGTCAGCCTGTTGGCAGGGAGGACAAGGACAGTGATTTCAGAGGCTGTCCATGGTGCTGTGCCATGGGAAGAGGCACTGGGCCTCCTGGGGGGGGGAGCTGGACTCAGAGGCTGTGGCTGCTGCAGCCCTTGCCCTGGAAACTTTGATTGGATTAGCAAGCGCCCCCCCCAGGCCCCCTCCCGAAAAAGTCCTTAGCTACAGGGCTGACACCAGAAGACTCTGCATCACAGATACTGACTGATTCCCCACAAGCAGGTGTGCCACCCTCACTCTTCTGTTTGCCCCGGTTGCATTGGTCAATTTCACACTATTCACTGTGTGGCCGTATTTTGACTTGCATCTCCCCCTAGTTTCCCCCACATCTTCTTGATCCTTGTTTTTTAAGATCAAGAAGACATGGGGGAAATCGGGGGGAGATGTGGGTCAAAATGCGGCCATGCAGCAAATAGTGTGAAGTTGACCAATGCAGCCATGGCAAACGGAAGAGCAAGGGCAGTACAGCTGCTCGTGGGGAATTGGTCACTGTTACTTTATATGCACAATGATGAAAAGGGAATAATTGGCCAAGTTTTAGGATGTAAGATCTGATGTGTTTTTCACTTGTATTTTTCAGGCATGGCCTTTGCTCTGCTGGCCAATCTGCCTCCCATCAATGGGCTCTACTCTTCGTTCTTCCCTCTGATAACATATTTCTTGCTAGGTGGTATTCCTCAGATGGTCCCAGGTAAGATCCTCTTTCCACTACCACAAGTACATTACACATGCATACTGTCTGAAAGTATTCTCTGTAACTATACCAGCTCTCATCTGGTGTCTCTCACACTCACCTCTTTGGGTTTGGTGTCTCATCTGCATTAATGAACTAATTGAAAGGCCTATTTAGTGGAACAGTGGTCTACAGGCTGGTTAATGTATTCATCAATCAGTTAGCTGTCACCTGTTGCAAATGCATGCTACCTATACAATATGCAGAGATAAATAAGTGCTTAGTTATTACAGCCTGTTGATCTATACAGACTTGTAGTCCTCAGCTATCTGCAGGCTAATAGCAGCATCCTCTCCCATCACACATGAGAAGGTGTTCTGCATGAATATAAGTCAAAATTTGTGTATATGTGTGTGTTGCAGGTACTTTTGCAGTCATCAGTATTATTGTGGGGAATGTCTGCCATGAACTGGCTCCTGATTATGAATTCCAGTACTTTAACCACACAACCAAGGAAATAATGGTTAACCACACAGCCATGGAAGCAGCCAGACTGGAGATCTCTGCAACATTGGCTTGTTTGACAGCCATAATACAGGTCAGGACGCCCTGTGTATATAGAAGTCTGTAGAATATTCAGGTGGCCTTGCTAGGAGTTGGACAATGGTCACCCCATACAGTTTTGATGAGAAAGAAAGGGAAGACCATATCAGTACTTTGAACATCTGAGTCTATTTATAAACAGTTTGTTGATTAATAGGGTTTGTGGGGGGTATTGGGATCTTCATCCATTCTCTTCCTAACAGTTCTTTGGCATTGCACGTTGTTCATTTGTGCATGCATGGAATGAACTGCTGATTGGAGGCCAAAGTATTAATGTTTTCTAAGATGAGGGGAATATGAGTTCCAAATTCTTCACTTGCTAACAAAGCTCAAAATCATGCAGTTTTGCTCTTCCTGTACTTTTTCACCCATCTGCAGTACCATTCTAAGCACAGTTCCATTCTTCTTCTTTTTTAATAAGCACAGTTCCATTCTTCTAAGCCCATTGACTTCAGTGGATTTAGAAGAGTCTAACTCTGCTTAGGACTGTACTGCCAAGGAACATATGCAATGAGAAAAAATATGTACATACAGTGCCACTTTTATAGTTATAGCCTGAATTTTCATTGCTCTTAGTCAGAAAAAAAGGTAGATTTTTGTGTCTACCATATTTGGTACCGGTTTGAGGGTCAGACTAAGAGTTTGTTGGTGAACTCAACTTGAAGTTGTTCATGATGAGGATGGCTTAATGTTGGGCTCCTTCCTCCCTTCCCCACTCAAAAGTATGCTGCCATGGAAGACAGAAATCTTCAATCTAACTCCAGTTCACACACCTAAATGCCGATGACTTTAAAAAATGGAGCCTGTATATTTCCAAATAACCAGGCTTAGAATCACCCACTTTTAACACCACAGTTTGGTGTAGTGGTTAAGTGCGCGGACTCTAATCTGGGAGAATCGGGTTTGATTCCCCACTCATCCACTTGCACCTGGCTGGATGACCTTGGGCAAGCCGTAGTTCTAGCATAGCTGTTAAGAGCAGTTTCTGTCAGAGCTCTCTCAGCCCCACCTACCTCACGGGGTGTCTGTTGTGGAGAAAGGAAGGGAAAGGAGTTTGTAAGCCGCTCTGAGACACCTTTGGGTAGTGAAGGACGGGGTATAAATCCAATCTCTTCTTCCCAGGGGTCATTTCGTAGAAAAAGAGGTACAGGAGCTCATTGGCATAATTTATTTGCATATGCCACACCCCCTGACATTACCAGAAATGTGTCAGAAGGCGACACCCACCGCTCAGGCTCCACTGGACTGTTTTGGATTGCCAGCTATTGGTGGGGGGGATGTGTAGATCTGTCCTCGCAGAGGAGGGAGAGCTTATACCTGAAAAAAACTTGGTCTTAAAGGTGCCACTGGACTGTTTTGGATGGGGGGGGTTCTGCAACTTACCTGGCTGCTTCTTGCTCTGACTGAGGGCTGCTGGGAGCAGGGGGTGGGGCTTGTTGCATGTGCCCACCCCCTGGGCTCTTTACTGCCGGAGCTCCGCTCCTGTGCGCTCCTGCAGGAAATGACCCCTGCTTCTTCTAATATGTACCCACTTTTGTACATCCTGGGGAGGAGATAGGGAGCATGCAAGCACAATACTAAAAACAGGGTTGTGCTTGTCATTAGGTTGTGCTGTCTGAATGCAGCCTTGGTGTGTGTGTGTGTGTGTGTGTGTGTGTGCATGTATACACTTCTTTAAATGCCCATGTACATACCTCTGGGATTCTTATTACACCAGATCTCTGAAGTACTAAAAGATAAGAACATAAGAAGAGCCCTGCTGGATCAAGCCTGCCTCACACAGTGGCCAACCAGTTACTCTGGAGAGCCAACAACAGGGCATAAGAGAACGAGGCCTTCCCCTGATGTTGTCTTCTGGCATTGGTACTCAGAGGTTCTCTGCCTCTGGATGTGAAAGTTCCCTTTTAGTGTAGCCACTGATAGACCTATCTTCCATGAACATGTTCATTCATCTGTATCATCCATACTATATGGGTTTATTGCATGAAACATTGGTGTGCCGTGTTGTGTGGCATGTACACTTTGTTTGTCCAGTGATCATGGGTGAGTGTTCAGAAACCCAAGGAAACTTTTTTGAGGGCTTTTAAAAAAAAGAACTACAATTTTATAAGAATAAGTAGATTTCCACACAATGACCTAATTGCTTGTCTTTGGCTGAGTTCAGACTGGCAGTTTGAAGCAGGAGGGAGTCGTGGCAAAAAAGACTTGGAACAAACTGTTCCGGGTTTTCCCGGTCACACTCCACCGACTGATGCGGGAGCATACCAGGGAGGAGGCGCAAGGGAGCGTTCACACTGTTGGCCCGGAGGCGCAGCTGTAAGCGGCTTTTTCTGGTAATCTGGTTATGTGCACTTATACGCTCATCTGCATAAGCGCATCCCTACCGGGTCGCGGCTTTTCATGTTCACACTTCCGGGAAGCAGGATGGACATGGGATAATCGCGCTTTCCAGGGTTTGATACCACTTTCACCTGGTATCTTTTAAACTCGGGAGGGAAGCATTACAAGACGGGTTGAGTACGGGTGGGGAACGCCTGACAGATGTGCCTGTGTGAACGGCCCCTTTAATCTGTTTGTGAAACGTTTCTGGCTTGTGCCTATACTGAGGCAAACTGCCAGTATGAACTCGGCCAATGTTTCTTTCCTAAAATAATATGTGTGCACACGGTTTATATGTCTGTATCAGAGCCCTGTTAGTGCTGCAGTGTCGCCAGGGTATCATAAGATTGGGTTGTGCCCATGTTGACTCCGTGTGGAAGGCTGCTTGTCTCCCCTACGCTTCAAGATTGGTCGGTTGCACACAGCTCAGGGTTTCCTTTCACCACTCCACAAATTTAATCAGGGTTGTCTTTCTTGGCAATTAGGACATCAGAAATAATCCTTGTTTTCCTCTCATTGTATTGATCTCTCTGCTACCTCCTGCCTCTGCCATTCAACTGCTGTTCTCTTATCCCTCTAATCTTCCAAACTCCATGGCTACCACTTCTATTATGTGCTCCATTGACCCTTCCCATCCAGGTGAACTTTCCTGCATCTTCCGTATTTGTCATATAATATGAGGATTTTTTCTAATGTTTCCAAGCAAGTCCAAGAGGATGCAGGGATTTTATTTCCTGGGACTACACCACAGCGAAATACTGGTGTGTCCCAGGAATATCCCTGCCCTACTTTATCTTCTCTTACCTCATCCTATAAGCAGCAAGCAGGAGGAATTATATGCATCAGGCTTTGTGCCATACTCTTACACTGGGGGAAATCCCTTTGGGAACAGTTATTCATTTCTACATACCAGATTGTTCTGGTGTATTAACAGCAGGATGTGCCTAGGAGAGCCCTGGTCCTCACTGATCCATGTGACTCGCATTTCTGTCCACAGATATGCCTGGGATTTGTGCAGTTTGGCTTTGTTGCCATCTACCTTTCTGAATCCTTCATCAGGGGCTTCATGACAGCAGCTGGCCTGCAGATCCTCATCTCAGTGCTCAAGTACATCTTTGGTGTGACAATTGCATCCTACACAGGACCCTTGGCCATTGTCTATGTGAGTGAACTCTCAGGAACTGATGATATTATTTCCCCCCCCCATGCCACCTGTTTATGATATAACAACATGCAAATAAATGTGGACACATATTAATGCATTTCTCCTCCAGCTAAACGAAAACTGATCAAGGCCTGAAAAAGCTGGTTTTGCTGTACAAATGTGGTGAATATTGTAAATACTGTAATGAGAGGTTTAAAACGATATAAAACACTTCTCATTGCCTCATAACACAGGAACAAATTAACTAAAGATTATCAAACATTTATGCAAAAAAGAGCTTTTCCAATCAGTTGGACTGAATAAGGTCAAGATAGCAGAGAGGATGCAATGGCTGCAAGATCTTCTGTAAAGGCTGAATTTTACTACTTGTACTTTTCCCCAGTTCCATGCTGCATGATGGGAGAAGGGAGACAGTTCCTGTTTAGGCTGCTCTTAAAAGTAGACGAGGTCTCTCAGTGTCTTGTGACAGTAGAAAATGGAGCTAAGTAGTAGAGTAGTAGTAGACTCTGAATTCTAACAAATTTTTCATTAAGAGATTAGCAGAATTAGCCATTTTGCAGTTATAAGAACATAAGAGACGCCAATGTTGGATCAGGCCAAAGGCCCATCCAGTCCAACACTCTGTGTCACACAGTGGCCAGAAATACCAGGTGCCATCAGGAGGTCAACCAGTGGGGCCAGGACATTAGAAGCCCTCCCACTGTTGACCCCCCCCCAAGCACCATGAAGTTACTGTTGCCTGCTGTGAGCGTCCTGAAAGTTTCTCTGAAGTCTCAATCGCATGCCACCGTTGGAAACAGCGAGTCAGACTAAATGCATCCTGTCTGGTGAAGACCTACTTACTGGTCCTATAATTAATACATAGTTGACTACTGTAGGACTGAGCCTTCGTGTCACTGCTTTTGGTGCTGGTCACTGTGAATTATAGGGTGCTAGGCTACATAGTAGTCCACTCAGGTGCCATCTTTGTGCCTGGAACAGCATAGCACACGTCATGGCATTTCTTTGCTGATGTTTTCAAGACCTCTTTCTCTTGCTTAACCCTCTTCTCTTCTTCTTTCCTCAAGACATTTATTGATATTTGCAAAAGCCTGCCTAAGACCAACGTGGCCTCCCTGGTGTTTGCCTTGATCAGCACTGTGCTCCTGATTATTGTGAAAGAGCTGAATATGAAATACATGAAAAAGATTCGAGTCCCTATCCCCATGGAAATCATTATAGTAAGTAGTTCCTTCCTCCAGTTTTCTGAGCCCTTGAGCCTCTTCAGATCTCGCAATAAAAGGTAAGACTCTTCAGACAGCAGAGCAGAGCAAAATACTCTCAAAGAGGAAATATTGTAATTTACTTCTGTGTGAAATATCACAGTCAGGTTCTCCGGTTCAGGATGAGAAAGTTCTGACCACATTAGAGGTTCCTTGTGGCTGTTCTGAAGTTTGGATTTCCCCCCATTTGCACAATAAATGTGTGGCAGAGGAGCCAAACATCCTTACCCAAGCACTACTTTTTTGCTGCAGTAATGGAACTTTTAAACAAGAACATTAAGTTGCTGGGAATATGCCACCAGAGAGAACTATGGTTAGATCTGCACTAGTCTGGAATTCCCATCCAGTTTTAATACACTGTCCCCATGATTGCAATCTATTGCCTTCTAGTGTTTTCAGTGTGATTCTTCTGTTTTTTCAGACCTGATAAGTGCAGCTGCGATGCCATGCTGGCCAGTATGGACAGTCAAAGCACTATTGAGGTGTCTTAGGTCCACTGTCCCTTTAAAATTTCTCCTTCTTCCAGCTTAATTAATTAATGTCTTGCAGTTCTCTTGGCATTTATGAATCAACTCTAAATTTTCAGTTCTTGCTTCAGGGGAGAGGGCTGCTTTTCACTTTGTAGATATTCAAAGCCACTGCTCTTTTTTAATTGTTTATTACTGTGCTTTTGTAGTCATCTGTGTTATTGTCAAGATAAGCAGTGACTTTGGCTAAATGCAGAGAAAAAGTAGTATTTAACACCCCTCTGGCAACAAAAATTGATAATTAACTATTAATACATGAGTAATCTAAGAGAACTCACCAGTCCCAAGATAACAGGATGTAATTAATTAGCTGGAAACAAAGGAGAGAAAAGAAAATTGCTGAGAAAAGTTAGATCAAGATGGGTAGCCGTGTTAGTCTGTCTCGTAGCAGTTTAAAAGAGCAAGAGTCCAATAGCACCTTAAAGACTAACAACATTTGTGGCTGGGTATGAGCTTTCATGAGCCACTGATATAGCCAGAATGTGAGTCCATCTGTCCTTATTATTGGCAGTAGAGTGATTTCACATGCTGAATAACAATAGCAGGTGAATGACAATACCAGGCATTATTGGATTAAGTGTGATGTATAGAGGGGTAGCAGACATGGAGAAATCAGCTTTGGTAAAGAGACAGGAAACCTATATCTCGATTCAGTCCTGGAGGATCAACTGTCTTGAGCTTCATTATCAACTGAGAGAAGTTAGCTTTGAGTCCAATAGAACCTTAGAGACCATCAAGATTGTCAGGGTATGAGCTTTTGAGAGTCAAAGCTCCATTCATCAGATGCTGAGAGAAGTGTAACCTTTGCTGAAAGTGGCATACTTCTGAACAGACATATTGATATGGTGAAATATTTTATGGGAAATACAGCTCTATGTTAATTGCTGTTTGGAATCACCATTTCACTTTTTCTTGCTGTTGAATGCAAAAAGCCACACAAAAAGATTATACTGTGGAACCACCCAGGCATTCCAAATGCAAATCCTTTGGGGCAAATGGCTGCACACAGGCACTCATTAGATGGTAGCACTGATGAAACACAGCCTTTACACATCGTTATGAAACAATTTCTCTTCATAATTTATGTCTGTGTTCAATAAATGCTTTTAGGTTTGAGAACAGGTATACTCATCTAGCATTAGAAAGGAGGGCAGGAAGGAACTGATACAGTACACAAACACACATGCTCTGCATACACAGTACATTTCAGAATAACTATTGGGATTACTGTAATCAACACTGCATAAGGCAGAGAACAGCAGGAAGTCAATTCCCTGCAGCAGTCCAAATTTCAGAAGTATTTCACAGTGGATAGAAGTATTGCACAGTGGATAAAAAGGCATGGGGAGTGTGTTTGTCGGTTGTCTGGAAATGCCCTTTGGCTATTTTCACATTATTAAGCAGGTATTAAGGAAGCAGTGGTACACCCTCTCTTCAAAAAGCCATCACTGGACCTGGCCGAATTGGCCAACTATTGGCCGGTCTCCAACTTGCCCTATTTGGGCAAGATAATAGAGAGGGCAGTGGCAATTCAGTTACAGGGCTTTCTGGATGATGCTTCCATTCTAGATCCCTTCCAGTCCAGCTTCTGCCCGGGTCACGGGACGGAGACAGCACTGGTCGCCCTCATGGATGACCTCCGGAGGCACCTGGATCGAGGCGGATCGGCAGTGCTGCTGTTGTTAGACCTGTCGGCTGTGTTCGACATGGTCGATCATCAGCTACTGACCCGCCGCCTCGCCGACAGTGGAGTCTTGCAATGGCTTGTTTCCTTCCTCCAAGGTTGGGGACAAAGAGTGGCACTAGGGGACCAACTGTCCTAAAGGCACCCACTGGAATGTGGTGTGCCTCAAGGAGCAGTGTTGTGCCCAATGCTTTTTAACATCTATATGCGCCCTCTTGCCCAGATTGCCCGGAGGTATGGGCTGGGTTGTCACCAGTATGCGGATGACACCCAGCTCTATCTGCTGTTGGGCTGCCAGTCCAACTCCAAACCGGGAGATCTTGACCTGGCGTTGCAAGCCTTGGCTGGTTGGCTTAGGCTGAGCCAGCTGAAATTGAATCCGACGAAGACGGAGGTCCTGTCCGGGGGTAGGGATCCCACTCCCAGCCTTCGATGGGGCGCAGTTGGTGCCAGGTCAGGAGTTTGGGAATGCTCCTGGACATCTCCTTAACAATGGAGGCCCAGGTAGCAGCCACTGCCAAGTCGGCCTTTTACCATTTTAGGCTGTTTGGGCAGTTGGTTTCCTTCCTCAAACGCAATGACTTGGTAACAATGATCCATGCTATGGTCACCTCAAGATTGGATTACTGTAATGCCCTCTACATGGGGCTGCCCTTGGCCCAAATGCGGAAGCTGCAGCTAGTGCAGAACGCAGCGGCGAGGCTGCTGTTGTGTCATCCTGTGCGGGAACACATCCAGCCCACCCTAAAAGAACTGCACTGGCTGCCTGTAGCATACCGGATTCGGTTCAAGGTCCTGGTTATGACCTTTAAAGCCCTTTATGGCCAGGGACCTGCATACCTGAGGGACCGCCTTTCCCCATATGTTCCCCAGAGAGCACTGTGATCAGGGACCCAAAATCAGCTGGTCCTCCCGAACATCAAGGAGGCCAGACTTGCTTCAATGAGGGCTAGGGCTTTTTCAGTGGTGGCTCCCCTCTGGCAGAATGAGCTCCCAGAGGAGATCAGGGCCCTGCGGGACCTGTTACAGTTCCTCAGGGCCTGTAAAATGGAGCTCTTCCACCAGGCCTTTGGAGCCGCCGCCACCACTGTTACCATCACCACCACTGACATCTGATAGTCCTCAGGGTGCAAGTCCGACTTTCTGGGCCCCTAAGCATAACCTGACTCGAGTGCCTGGGACATCTGTAGCAGACCTGAGTGCCTGGGACATTTGTAGTAGATCAAGAAACTGACCGAGCTTTGAGAACTAATGCTAGCATTTTATTATGTTGTATGTTTATGGTTTTAAATTCATGTTGGGGGTTTATCGGTTTTTGTATTTAATGAATTGTTTTATATTGTTGTAAGCCGCCCTGAGCTGGCTTTGCTGGGAGGGCGGGGTAAAAATCTAATGAAATAAATAAATAAATACTGGGCAAAATATGGTTTGACTAGAATTAAATCTTAGAAAGAGCAGGTTGCAAGAAAGCAGTCTCTAGATGGCAGAGAGAATGTAGAAGCAGCTAAGACAAGAGCAAAAAGAATGAAAGACTGAGAGTTGAAACAGAGGAGGCACAGGGAAGAAAGCAGACAGCGCTGGAAGGACAGGCTGAACACTTCTGCTGATCTGCAGTAGAGTATCCATTGTGAGGCAGACCTGTTTATACAGAGGACCAGCATAAGGCCTCCTCTTGCCACTCCAGCACTGGTTTAAATCCTTGAAGTGAACATAAGGGGAGAAATCCAAATGGCCTGAAGCAGCCCACCCACTGCATCTGCTTTCATAGCAAAATGCTAGAGCACCGATCTGAACACCTGTATCTCCTGGCACATTCCTGCCAGTGACAGACTGGCCATGCTGAAGTTTGACATCAAAAGCAATGGAAGTTGTTTGTCCACAAGTTGACAAATTGTTGCAAATGCTAACTCCTGTGTCAACCTGCCTCCAATATATTTTCCTTCTCAGCAGTACCCAACATAGAGGAGACCCAGGTCAACTGAGGTTATTGAGGAAAATGCACTGACATGCTGAAGTTGCTTTGACCATATATCAACAAGTCTTGGTGAAAACAACCTCAGAGTGAGCAGTTGTATCCCAAAGTACTGAAATGTGATGAGACAGGAAGTTAGAGTAAGATGCCTACATATCTCAGGTGACTGGGGAGGCAAGAGGCCAAAGTACGTGCTGACACCCAGGGAGTGTTTATGTAATTATAGCTGTGGGAAATGCTAAGATTTGGGCAGACGTCTTTGGTTTCAGTTTGCAATCACTCCCAGAGAGGTATGAAATAAGCTTTGCTGTTCTAACTTGGGAACATCTTATACCCACTTTACCGTGTTGTGAATGATGGCAGGGGATACAGGATAGCAGAAGAGGCAGAATTTACTCTAGTTTCAGAAAGAAAAATGTGAAAAAGAGATGTTGATTCCATGAAATATACAGCAGAACACTATAAAGGACTGATTGATGTTGTTATTACCATTGTTGGTAGTAGGATTGCCAGCCAATGGTAAAACCATAAAGTTTCCTGCGATTCCTAGAGTGACATGACATAATTCTGAGGAAACCCAGAAGTGACAAAGGGTTGCCAGGCTAAGCCTGGGAACCAGTGGGAAGGCTGGGAACAGGGACATTGGGTGGTGTAACATCGCCAACATTGTAGTATTACTTCTAGGTACAACCAGGTACAACACGGAAGTGACAAAGGGTAGCTCTAGGAATCACCAGAAACTCTATGGTTTTACCACAGAGTTTCTGCTGATCCCTAGAGCTTGTCACTTCCAAGTTGTACTGGAATTGATGAAGAGATGTTGGTTCCATAGCTGTTTTTATTCCTCCCAATGGATCTTACAGTGGGAGGCCTGGCAAGTCACGTATTTGGAAGGCTAGTGAATTATAAGACTCCTGAAGGAATTCCATTCAAAAATCTCCTTTCAAACTACTTCCATATATGTACGGAGAGCTCTTACGCATGAAGAAAAAAAGCCACCAAACAAAAAACAAAGCCTATCCCCAGCTTCTCTTTCTGGTGCCTTTTGGCTTAATAGCCCGACATTGTGACAACTGCAGCAGCCATCTTAACAACTCAAACAACTCAGTTTCTTCTTCCCAGGAGACAGATGGCCTCTCATCCAACATTTAACTCTTTATTAACTGTATCATTCTGTGATCATGTGTATCATTCTGTATCATTAACTCTATAGCAAATGGGTAAAGGCATGAATTTCTTTATTTGGGCTTATTTGTTACACAGCCGGAATGCTTGTTAGGCAGTCCATCTTGCCCTTCATCTAATATGACTACTAAGGGCAGGTGGCAAAATGAATGTTTTGGTGAATTTAGCTTTTAAATTTTCATTATGAACTGACTGAAGCACAAACCAGCCTCTCACATGTGGAAACATCCTCTCCCTACAAGGCATGATCTGAGGAAAAGCTTCTGCAACGCAGGAAAGGAATGCCAGTTAACAGAACAGTATACGGGAAGCTGAGAATCCTGGATTCTGTACTATTTTCTTTATATGAAGTGGGGATTTTATGTGGAGTATTTTGCAAGTAGAATCGGCAGATCTGATAATGAAGAACTGTTTGTTCATTAATTTACAGTGCCAACCTAGGCAGTTGCACCCATCTAAGCACAATGACTTCAGTGGACTTAGAAAGGTATAATTCTGCTTAGAATGGCATTGTTATTAATTCAGTATCAGCAGAAAAAAGATCCCATAATATGCTTATAGGCCACTCCCATTGGATTTCCTCACACCACCACCACCACTAATATCCAAATCTCTGCTTTCTCCACAAGGTGGGAAATGTGCCGCAAAGCTAACGCCTCTTTTACGCTTTGATTTTAGGTCATAGTGGCTACTGCCGTATCCGGAAGCTTTAATATGGCTGAGAAATATGACATGCCAATTGTCGGGCACATTAACATGGGGTGAGTAACCTTTGTGAGAATGGCTTCTTTTCTGGAATGGAGATGATTTCGTGATTCTAACTCTTGAGTCTCAATTACGCACATACCTTCTTTCTCCATTTCCATTTCAAAAGTTTCATTCATTTTCATTGTATTTATTGGACTATTGTATTGATTTTTGTTCCCCTTGGAAATGCTGCTGACCCTTCTCCTTCCTGCTCTGACTGTCCTTTTCCTTCGCTGGTGGGAGTGGCTGCTGCTGCTGCTGCAGACCAGGTTGGGACAGTGGTTCTGGCTAGCCAGCTAGGCAGGCCCGCAGACAACTAAACAGGCAGACAGTCAATGGACAAGGGAGCAGGGTGCGGAGAATTGCTCTTCTCCGCACCTTCTGTGGTACCACAGACACTGTTTCCAATCCACGCAAGGTGCCATACCTCAGAATTGATATGATTCTACATTAAGACGTCGGCCACTCTGAGGACGACATTTTTGAAGGTGTTCCACACATCACACACATCAGAGATGGCACCCATGTTTTGGTGGAGGGGAAGAAAGATTGTCTTCCCATACTCACATTGGCTGGTCATTGCCATTTGGACAAGTATGGAAAGTCACTGGTTGCACAAGACGTTTAATGGAGGGGAAGGAAGAAGTGGAGCAGAAGGGGCAATAAATGAACAAATGGCATTGATTCATTTGTTTCTTTCCCCATTGATTTGATTACCAATGGGGCTTATTTAGTTCGTTTTTTCATTGTAATTAATTCCCATCCTTTATCGCTGTGCTTTTAATAATCAACCTCATTCTTTCTAGAATAAGAGTATAATTAAGGGATGGTTTCATGTTTAATTTCAGCATTGCAGTTGGGTGGAAAGGTTTCACTTCAGTTCTGGAAATGGAAAGGTTTTACTTCTGGGATTCCGATCTCTGTGTCCCATGCATGCACACGCACACACACCCTTTCTCTCCATTCTTAGTACTGCCAACCAGGCCTGCTAAAGGGGAAGGCAGAGGGCAGACAACATTGGGAACCATTTAAAAACAAGTTGAAACATTGGTGAGTGTTTAGCAACATCTGTAAATAGAATAGAAACTAGGGCAGCCTAAGAGTGGAAAATGTCCTCAAGCCCTGATTTATATGAGTCAATCCATTATTGAAATGTGAGCCCAATGTAAATACTAACTACAGGCAATTACAGCTGGATAAGACATGTGACAGACCACACTTTGAAACTGCAATTATAATAAGCTGCATACAAGTCTACATTCCTGTGATGGAGAAATAAACAGGAATAGATCTGGGGAATGTACTGTGTTTTAGGATGCAGCATTATATGAAGTACATTGAATCCCAGAACAATGAGGCAACGTATATCCTTTGACCTTAGGTCTGTGATTCATACAGTACTTTTGCAACATACTAGCTATTGCAAAGCTGCTTCTCTGTGGTGGCTCCATTGGTGATGTATGGATGTACATTAACCTAAACCTTGATTGCATAGATACTTCATACATTACCATCCCTCCTTTCGGGCCACTGATACTGACTTGCAGCCACACAATGTGAGTTACTCATATGATCGCGACATCCTGCCTCTGCAGTGTGATTGAGGGACTGTAGCAAGTGGCTCACAGTAATAACCATTCTACAAAGAAACATGAATTGATCCTTACACAGCAGACCTAATCAGAGTTAATCCTTCTAAGTGCTTTAAATTCAGTGGACTTAGAATGGTGTAACTCTACTTAGGATTGCGCTGTTAGTGAAATAGAAACCCATCCTTCCCCTTATTATTCAGTGCTGGGTGAATAGTGCAGCTGAACGCTAAGAACCTCTATACTGCTTGCAGGTGATATAACAGAAACAGATTCAAATCCATTTAGGGGCTGGCAGTCCCTAGAAAACACATTCTAGTTATCAACTCTTATCTATATCTACCATAAATATCAGAAAGAGATACAGTATTTCAAACTGAAATTATCTAGAGGGTTTTCAGTAGAGCAGGGGGTAGGTACACCCTGACCTGGATAGCCCAGGCTAGCCCAATTTTGTCAGATCTCGGAAGCTAAGCCGGGTCAGCCCTGGTCAGTATTTGCATGGGAGACCACCAAGGAATACCAGGGTTGCTATGCAGAGGCAGGCAATGGCAAATCACCTCTCAACGTCTCTTGTCTTGAAAACCTTATGGGGTCGTCATAAGCCAGCTGTGACCTGACGGTGAAACAAAGGGGGTAGGTAGCTGGGTAGGCATCCAGACCATACTGCTCAGTTGGCCTGTTGGTAGTGGAGCTGAACAGGCAACTTATTGCATAATGTAAGATGTTAGTGTGATTGCTTCAGTACATGGAAATCAAGATAAAATTACTGCAAAGTTTAGGCAGAACTATGCGGTGGCTTGGTAACTCCTGGCTGAATTGCAAGCTAGGCATATGACTCAAGTCTCACAGTTTAGTGCCAAACTCTACAATGAGCCGAATGGAAAAACTTACCATTCAGGCTTCCATTTTGTTTTGTGGAATTTAAGGCACTTGATGCGGATTCTAACATTTTAATGAAATGTGATGACCTCAGTATCTCTGTAGTTTCCCTTAATTTTGCCATTCTTCCTTTAGCACATTGCAGTTGGCAGCTGTATTGTTCTTCACAGCTTACTGTTATCTTCACTGGAGGAAAGTTCATCTTGCTTCCATATCACAGTCTGTCCTCTGAATCTGGCTTCCTGTTTTTTCTCCTCAATCCCCTAACTGCCTGTCCTTGCTATTTTGATTCTAGCTTTCCTGCAGCCACACTTCCTCAAGTAGGCAAGTGGAAGGACATGATCGGCACAGCTTTCTCACTTGCCATTGTGGGCTATGTAATCAACTTGGCCATGGGCAGAACCCTTGGCACCAAGCATGGCTATGATGTGGACCCCAACCAGGTAACAGTCTTTGGCTCTTAGCAGAGAAATGTAGGCAGGAATCGGTTCGTCAAAAAATTCTGCACAACCATTTCCAGAGTTTGGGTCTGATGACTCTGTCCTCCTCAGAGAGCAGAGCGTGTAGGGAATTGTCTTTGGAATCGCTGAAATATAGCCACCCATGCTTTCATGTGCAAAACAAAGAACCATTTTCAGTCATAACAAATTTGGAGCTCAAACCACATGTAAAATGAGATTGTGCTACCCATAATCTTCCTGATATGTGCAGTCATCATTTTATGTAAACAAGGTAATGCTTGTATTTTCAAGATTTGGTACACACAGATGCATAGTCATGAGGAATCTTGGTTTCAGATTGTGCATACTGAAGCTATAAAATATGTACATTGCCCTATTCACACCAACAGACACCCACATGTATTGGGAGGATTGCATATGGCATGATCTCCCCTTATATGTCGTCTGAGTACCAACACTGAAATGACTGAATAGGGTTCTTGGCTTCAGGTCACTATGAGAGACATTGCTAGCAAAGGGGTCTGGAGGCCGAGTCACAACAGTCTCACAGTGGTGGGGTGTTTGCATACAGCAATGCACCATGCCAACTGGACACTTTTCTCAATACCACCACAAACATAAAAAAGGTGTGATATACACTTAGTGTGTGTTGAAAAGCACATGGAGAGCAAACAGGATCTGCTGCATGTGAAGGCCTAGCCCTGTGGAAATAGTTAGTATGTGGAGTGATTTAGAAGATGGTTGTAACAACACTAGCCATAGCCTTTGTGTCTGTTTCCCTGCTGTGGTCCTGAGTTGTTCCTGTACACAAAGGCTGTGCTGACCAGCTAGTTCGTAACCCTTGCTGTGTCATACCCCATAACAGCTGCTTGACAACTGCAGATTGGCTTAAAAAAAATATGGAGTGACTGCAGAGGGACTATTAGTTGGATATTTAGCGATTAGTTCAAGGGATTACCTTGTAACAAACTGAACACATTCCTCTAAGGAACTGCTCAAATTTGTGCAATCAGAAAACGCCTTGTGTCTATCGCATGGCAAAGACGGTGTGTCCTCCTTTGCTTCCACTTGTATAACTATGGCTTTTAAATAACAGACCCAGACAAGTGTGCCACAGGTTATCTCTGCCAAATCTTTCCCTGTCCCTTGCTTCTGAATGGATGACACATTAGGGATGACATTATCAGATTACTCTTGTGGTAAAGAGAAGCCTGATTGTATTTTCCTGGCCTAGCATTTGGAAGGGAGACATGTTGTACAGATATGTAAATCAAAGAATGTCAGGATATTTCTAGAATGAGCAGAAGCCACACTCATGCAATGTGAATGAGCCTCAGGAGATGGGAAGACAGCTCTGCAGAGCTGGGGCAACCTTTGCATGGTTAATGGACTAATGCCACCCTCGCATGCAGAGGATGATAGTGTGACTGTCTGACCTATTTCTTGCACCCTAACAATTGCTGCCAAATGAGCCTTACTGTAAGGTTAAGGTCATGATGTGTATTATCATCTGCAATGACTCGCCCATTCTTGTTGCTTCCATAGGAAATGCTGGCCCTGGGCTGCAGCAACTTCTTTGGATCATTTTTCAAAATCCATGTGATCTGCTGTGCTCTTTCTGTGACCCTAGCTGTGGATGGAGCTGGAGGAAAATCTCAGGTCATCTTTGGTTTAGTTTATCTACTTACCACTGGACATTTTGTCAGGGGGGAATATCTTGGATATTCCCTCTGGCCAGGGAGCCCTGAGTATTTATTTACCAAAGTTATGTCTAAGCCACTGATCCCCACCATGGTGCTCACCGGTGTGTTTCCTGCTGGCCATTTGCTTCTTCCCCAAAGGTGGGATAGGAGATGGTTTAAAGGGCCCAGGAGGTATCATCTTTATGTGTTCAGGGAGCACCCATTCAGGAACAGTTGCTTCCGTTTCAGGAGGGTACTTGGCTTACAATCTTCTAATGTTTTGTGGAACCTCCTGACATTTTGTGATAAGACTCAATACCTATGGCAGCTATTTTGTGAATGACTCCCCACCACCAATGGCCACCATTTTTATTATAGTTCCCACTAACAGTTCCCACTAACAGTTCCCCAAGTCAGTATAATGATGTTAATTAAAATGCCCATTTCATTTAGCTAGTTGCTATAGTAATATCTCAGTGCAAACCTTTAGTGCCCTATTGTTCTTTTACATCAGGTTGCCTAGAGAGAAAAACAAGAATGGTTATGATTATACAAGGAATGTATGGTTAAAACATTAAACAGTGGGTTCCACATTGCAAGCTGAAGTTTCAGGAAAGTAAGTCCTATCTGTGAAAAGACAGAAGATTTTGATTTTAAAGAACTAGGTCCAGTGCAAGATACTGTATTAAGGAAAAATGACTTAGCTGGAACAACGTGGCTACTAATAGCCTGATCCAGGGGTCCCCAACATGGTCCCCATGGGTGCCGTGGTGCTAGCTGATACTTTTCCTGGCAGCCACAAAGTGGATTTTAGGAAGTGGGCAGTGGAGATACGATTAGCTGTGCAGATTTTTACAAAGTTGCTTAGGCGGCAGCTGCCACAATAGCGCAATGATCTTCACTGTGTGACAGATGATAAACTGTGTGTATACAAGAAAATATTTATAAACAATGTTTGTTTTACAAGGCATCCTGTTAAACAGAGCCTGTAAATGTTTAAAAGTTACCGTTAGAGTTGTTCATCACCTCACTTCCCGGCAATTTGTGATTGACTCCGCCTCTTGTGGCAGCCATTCTGTGATGGGCTCCACCTTCTGTGGCAGCCATTTTGTGTTTGTATGCACCACATTGTGTCAGAATTCCAAAGGTGCCCATAGGCTCAGAAAGATTGGGGACTCCATCTGAATGACTGAAGATAAGAGACTGAATTAGGTCAGATATCTATCCTCTCCTAGTCATCACACTGACAGAAAGCCTGGAGTGTTCAGCACCAAGTTCCCCTTGTGATAAGTTACTTTTCTACCCTCAGGTGGCAAGCTTTTGTGTGGCAGTGGTCGTGATGATAACCATGCTGTCTTTGGGGACCTATCTGAGCCCTCTTCCTAAGGTAAAGATCTGTTTAGGAACATGTTTCCAGGTAGTGGTCTCTGCTGTTTAGTATTAGAATTAGACTAGTTCTCTTCCATGGTAATATTTACACCAGAGGCTTAAACTGATTTTAGAGGTCATTCCCACTTCCTTTGAGAATGCTGGGAGCTGACACTTCATGATATCAGCTAGGAATCGAATATAATTCACAGATGGCAATATTTGGGGGGGGGGGGAGCCATGACAGTAAAAACCAATATATAAATTAGTATAATAGATATGTTCTATGACTTTTAAGTAATCTGTTTCCTTTTTTAAAAATTTAATATTTATTGAAACATTTGAACAAATACAAATACCAACATCAACAATGTAAACAACAAATTGAGCCTAGAAGTGAGTACAACATATCCAAGACATTGGTTAAAGTTCAGTTCCACATTAATACCTTCAACCTTTCAAATCTCCAGTTTATGTTCTATTTCCAACCAACCCAGATTTTGGGGGTAGGCAGGAATTGGTCAAAATACAAGATCTCTTGAACAGCCTGGCTTTTGGATATCAGATAGAGGACAGATCACAGTTAACGTTCCCTTAAAGCATGCAATCCTAAGCATACTTACTGGGAAGTAAATTCCATTGAACTCAGTGGAACTTGCTTCCATGTAAAGAAGCTCAGACACAAGCTACAAACTAGAATGGAACAAGGCAAAAGGACAAAAATATGTTAGTATATGGGCTGGGACCAACAAAATGGAAGAAGCTGTTGTGAATTTTAATGTGAGTCTATTGAGTGTAAGGAAGGGGAGGCAACATGGTTGAGCCCAGTCTCATCATATCTTGGAAGCTAAGCAGGGTCAGTACTTAGAAAGGAAACCACCAATGAATACTCTACAAAGGCAATGGCAAACCACCTTTTCTTCTCACTTGCCTTGAAAGCCCTTGTTGGGGTTGCCGTAAGTTGGCTACAACTTTACAGCACTTTACATTACTTTGGTTTGGGGTCTAGTTGACAGAAAAGAGAGCAGAGTGATATGAGGACAAAATATAACATCTGGAGAATTCTTCAAGACTTTGCCAGTGAGTTTTAGCTCATCTGCAGGGCCATGTTATATTGGTTCAGCACATGTTGCCACTCCAAGCACTTTCCTCCTGTTGCAGCTGCACAAGTGTGATGATCATGTGCCTTCTGTGTCACTCCACCCAGGTCCAAGCTAGGCTCCAGAGGCAGCACCACTGTAGTCTGCCTTGGATCCGTCCAAGTGGCAGTGGCACAGAAGGCAACAACAGGTGCTAGCTATGCCTTGTGCCTCTGCTGATGCTTTGCTTGAGGGTGAACTGGCCTTGCCTTTCTGTGATCTGGATGTGCACTTAATTAGATACTGTAGTAGGAAGAAGGAACTATGCTATACTATATTATGAGCTGTTCCTTTCAAAAAGTCTACAATGGCCCCAGTCACACATGCCGGAAAATGCAGGGGGGCGTGGCTATTTGTGGCGGTGCAATTAGACCCACAACCACGCGATCAGATGCGTTGGTGGCAAACCACGGTTCCGTCCCTCGACGCGTGCGCTTCACCGAAGACGACCGGAGGGGAAAAGCCGCGGTGGTTCGATCACACAGACGGAGTCTGTTGGCAGCCCATGGCAAACTATTTGCCAGTACTTTCGGCCAGGTATTTTTTAACCACACATTTTCAGTGGCACTCCACAGGTTGGCCACGGGTGTGCTACGCCCGCCAGATGTTGCGGTGTGATCGTGCCCGGAAAATCTGCCCAACATTCGTGGCTCTCCCGCTGCAAATTTGCCGTGTGAATGGGGCCAAGGCTTACAGCTTGCTTCTGTAGTAATTGCAGCGGCTGTAGCAAAAACAGGCATATGTACTGGGACACCTGTTCTTACGGCTCTTCCATCAGTTTGTTTTGATTTTGAGTGATCTTTCTTACAGGCTGTTTTGGGAGCCTTGATAGCTGTGAATCTGAAGAATTCTTTGAAGCAACTGACTGATCCTTACTACCTCTGGAAAAAAAGCAAGCTGGACTGTGTGAGTGTCTTATATGACGCCATTTATGGAGGGGGGGGGTGAACTTATTGATCAGTATGGGATGAGTTTGTCCCAACACCAGCATGAAGACTAAATTGTGTGTGAGATTTATGTAAGCTTTCTAATCAAGTGTTTTGTCCTTTATACTTTCTCATATATGAAATTCTTTATGGAACTTGTCAACAGAATTGGGTTCCTGTGAATGTTAGTCTTTTGTTTAAACAAATATCATGTCCATGTGGAGTAATAGTTAAACATGTTTCTACTTGCAAAAGAAAACAATCCAAATTTTACAAGCATTCAGAAGCCAAATTAAGGAAAAGCAGAAAATTAAAAGGAATCATGTTCAATATATCCTATTGCATATTCTGTTTGACAGAACTTTATTTCCTCGTGGCATACCATTACAGTTCCCTCACTGGAGTTTTGAATAGCTTGTGAATTGATACTTTTTTCTTTAAACCAATACACCTAAGCACTCTCAAAATTGGTGCATGTAATACATAGACTTTAACAATTATTAGTATTTCTAAGATCTACTAAGGTGCTAATTACCTTTATGAGCATTATTACCAACAATAGCCATATTAGCCCTGTCATATCTAGAAGTCCTGAAGTCCTCTAGGGAAGGAGAAACTCTTGGAAAACGATAAGAGTTCCAGACACTAGTTGATGTAAAAGTCACTAATACGAGGGCCATGAAAGATATACAAAAATTGTCATCAGATATTTTGTTTGAGAAAGATTTATGGCAGTAAGTTTGAGGCAATTCATTACAAGTTTCTCCAGAAACTGTGTTATCAGCCAAGAGTGTAATACAAATTGTCCAAGCCACAGACATGAATGGATTTCTTAAAATGCTATTCAAATAATAGGCAAAGCAAATTATATAATGTTTTGAGTATATGCACGTGTCAAAAGAACACATGGATCAGACCATCTATTCCAGCACCCTGTTTGATACACAGACCAGTGAGATGTCCCCAGAAGGTCAACAGACAAGGTCTGGATGCCAGCACCTCCCCCTCATTGTTGCCCCTTAGCACTTGTATTCATACAACTTCCATTTCATCACTGTGGCTAATAACCTTTGTAGGGTTGCCAACTGGTCTGGGGAAAATGTCCTGTCCCTTTAATTGAGGCTTTAAATGATGTTGTTTACCAGGTGATGTCATTTACCTCCATGCCACAAAAAGCTTCACCTGCCAATTTCCACACATTAAGCTTCTGTTTAAAGGACAGGGCCAGACCAATTGGCAACCCTACAACTTTGGATGGACTGAAATTGTCCAATCCCATTTTAAAGCCAGCTAAACCTGTGCCTATGACTATATCCTCCTATGGCAGTGAAATACACAAGTTAATTTCTTTCTAAATGACAAAGTATTTCCTTTTGTCTTCCTGAATCTCCTGCCCATCAACTTCATTGGGAGTCCAAGTTCTATTATGCTGGGAGAGGGGGGGAAAGTCCTCTCTATTCACTCTCTCCACCTCATGTATACTTTTATAAACCTATGTCATATCACCCCAATTATCTTTTCTCTAAACTAAAAAGCCCCAAACTCCTTAGCCTCTTCTTGTACCAAAGCTGCTCCAACCCTCTGGTCACTGTGGTTTCCCTTTTCTCTAGCTCTTCCCTGCAATATCTTTTAAGAGATCCAGAAACCAAAAAAGTACACTGTTTTTCAAGTGAGGCTGTACCACAAATATATACAAGGGCATTACAATACTGATTGTTTTGTTTTAAGTTCCTCCCTTAATTAATGCCCAGCACAGAACTTGCCCTTTTTTTTTTACCATTGCCATACACTGATCAGGGCTATTTTTGGGCAGGAACGCACAGGAATGGAGTTCCGGCTGGCTCCCAAGTTGGCCACGCCCAGCAGGAACTCATTAGCATAATAGGCCACACCCAACAGCAGAAACTCATTAGGATTGGCTAAAATTAAGGGTGTGTGGCCTAACATGCAAAGGAGTTCCTGCTACAAAAAAGCCCTGGGTTTTGACAACAAACAAGGTAAACAGAATAACAAACGAAAGGTGGGTGTGGCTGGATAACCACACTTCTGGTAACATGGGGGTGCAGCCTAATGTGCTAATGAGCTGTGCTGTCAGGGGTGTGGCCCAATATGCTAATGAGTTCCTGCTGTTGGGTGTGGCCTATTATGCTAATGAGTTCCTGCTGGGCTTTTTCTACAAAAAGAGCCCTGCGTGACTGAATCAACATTTTTGTATCCACTATGATCCCAAGATTTCTCTCCTGGCTGGCCACCACCTGTTCATCAGCATGTTTTTGTCCCAGTGTGCCTCACTTTCAGTTATTCATGTTGAACCTTTTTGCCACATCGTTGCCCCCTCATCCACTTTGAAAGATCCTTTTTGAGCTGTTCTGAGCTAGCTTTGATTGGTACCATCCTATTTCATGAGAATAATTAACATCCCCCACAAACTTGGCTGCTTTGCTGCTCAGTCTCAATTCTATGAGATTTATGAATAAATTAAATAGTACAATATCAATCCTTGAGGAACCACCTTAAAAAATCTGAGTAGAATAAAATAATATTTATCATTTCTGCATTGAAGCGGCTTCCTCTTAAAGTACAACTTGTAGATTTTTTTAATGGGTTTTTTTATCATGTCCTGTATAGATTGGGCACATTACCACAGGGAAAGTTCATGTGTGGAAGCCCATTCATTGCAAGGGGGTTTACACGGGAAAATTAAGGACACCACCACAGAGATTTTTAAAGAGGTTTTGGAAGAGCATTTGATAAGCTCTTGAATCCTGGAGTACCAGCACAGATTCTATTGTGTGCTTGTTCATCTCCTGTGTTCAGCTAAAGGATTTTATGGGCATCAGCTTTTTTCTAGATAAATGTTACGTAGTTACTCTAGAAGAGTACAGGTGATAAATGAGCATAGCTAACTACTGACATCCTAACTTGGTTTAATGAGTCTAGGCACCATTTGCAGAGGTTAGGTCCACAGACGGATTGCAGGAGAGTGGGAGAGATGAGGCAAGCACTGGGGCCTTGGAAAAGCAGCCAGGAGATGATCCCCCAGTTGACAACCCACAGAAATGAGTCAGTGACTCAATTCATCCTTGTCTTGATCATTTATTAGCATGAAGATAAAGACAGACAGGAGTATAATAGGGACATGGGGATGCTAGTACATGCTCAAGGCAAGGATGAGCTGAGTCACTAGCTCTTTTCTGGGGGATCAGACTGTTATAAACCCCTTTTCTGATGTCATCTCTGCCATCTTTCTTGGTAAGGAATCTTCATGTGTGCTGCTCATTTTGCAGTTCTTTTAAGCATCTTGCAAAAAAAAAAGTGTTCTCAGATTTTTTTTTTCTTAGCAAGGATGGAAGGTTAGAACCTTGCTCCTACCAAAATAAAATTTATACCTAAGGAATGTCCAAGTGTGGTTAGATTCTGCATTAGAGACCAGATTCTGCAACATAGATGTCAGCCCTTGAATGCAAGTGTCTAGAGTCAGTCACAGTGCACAGCCATATGTGTTCCATGTCGGTCTGTGTTTGGAACACATCACATAAGTGCCCACAGCCCTCCCCCTCTGCAGTGCAAGGAAGTGACCTGCTGTGTTTATGTCTTTCCACAGATGGTCTGGGTGGTGAGCTTCCTCTCAGCCTTCTTCCTGGGCTTGCCCTTTGGACTTGCCGTGGGAGTGGGGTTTTCCATCCTAGTAGTGGTTTTCCATACCCAGTTGTAAGTATTATCTTGGAAATGATCTGCAATGGAAATGCACAAGGTTAGGCATTTTCCAAATTAAAAAAAATGTTTGGGTCAAAATTTCAAAGACAGGTGTGACTGGCAGCTCCTGGAAAATGAAAGTGCCAGTCCCTGTTAGTAAATAATGATGTCATTTTAAGATAATAGCTGCCTACTATACCCACGAATATATCCCTCAACTGGTTTAAATCTGAAGGTAGTTACGTCACACATAACAACACCTGTTCTCTTTAACCTCACACCTGTTATACATAAACAGCAATCCACTTACTGCTGTTGACCCTCTCAGGATAAGAGATAAATGGATTGGGAGAGAAATGTTTCCATCAATGGAAAGCAATGAGGTAAAGATGAAAAGTGGGCAAGATTTGTCTCCCCTCTCTCACACACTGTTTTTTGGAGTAAAATATAGACACCCATCCCACCTGCACCAGTGGGGCTGACACACATGGCCACCGTCTCTTAATTGTAGAGTTTGGCCCTGGTGAAATGGTCCATGGTGTACCCATAAAGGTAAAGGTAAAGGTTCCCTTGCTCGAAAGCCAGTCAAATCCGACTCTAGGGTTACGGTGTTCATCTCCATTTCAAAGCCGAAGAGCCAGCGCTGTCCGAAGACGTTTCCGTGGTCATGTGGCCGGCATGACTAAACACCAAGGCACACGGAACGCTGTTACCTTCCCACTGAAGTGGTACCTATTTATCTACTTGCAATTTCTTGCTTTCGAACTGCTAGGTTGGCAGGAGCTGGAACTAGAGACGGGAGCTCACTCCGTCATGCGGCACCCGAGTCTCGAACTGCTGAACTACTGACCCTAATCCAGCCAGACCTATACTTATCTTTTTGTTTGACCCTCACTCTGTAGAAACAAAGAGCAGATTTGCATTACCTTCATAATGAAGAACAGCATGTATTCAGGCTCTTGCTTGCCTTTTGGAGGTTGGAAGAATGGCGTAGATTTGGGGCTGGATGTCAGAAGCCATTCTCCACCTCCTACTTGCTGAAGCCAGGCTAGACAAAGCAAAGAGAGAGTAACAGCAAAGCAGGAGAAAGCTTTGCTTTCTTGTGGATGAGCATATATGGTCTGTATCTGCCTCATTCATGTACTCATCAGTGTTGGCTGCAGTAGTACGAGAAAAGCAAAAGTCTAGGTCTCCTGCTGGAGCTTCTCTCTCTCTCTTTCTGCTCTGTTGATGCCCAGCTCAGACAAGCAGCTGCTAGAGTCACTCCAGAGGGTCCTAAATGCTGTGAGGGATCCCCCCAGCCCTTGTAGCCCAAATACAGTTCATAGAGAGCTGCAGTCCACATATTCCCTGATTGAAGATCGATCCAGATGGTCAGCCATGTTGGTCTGAAGCAGTAGAACAAATTTAGAGTAAAGTGGCACTTTTAAGACCAAGAAAGGTTTATTCAAGGTATGAGCTTTCGTGTGCAAGGCACACTTTTTCAAGTACATTGGAATGGTAGATGAGGTTCTAAACTTATAGACAGGGATTTATCAGCAAATTAGCGTGTAACATGATGATGTTTTAAGTTATGTAAAATGAAAAACTAAATAAGAAGTTAAGGTTATATGGTCAACACTTGTAAAGCAATAGATATGTCACAATAGTGCTTAGCTGGTCTTAAGGGTGTCACTGGACTCTAAATATATCCCCTCATTATGCTGTTGTTCCCCATGCTAGGAATCCTGATAAACTAACCATGCAGTGATACCCTTGAACTCAGATTCCCGCATTCACTTTTGAAGCAGTCATCATGAGATGATGTTACTTTTTCCACTACACATGTTGAGTCATCCTGGTGAATGTACCCATCTTGTGACAGTTATCTAATCATGATGTTAAAAGTTTGACATCCAACAGGCATTTTGATGTCCTATCAATTCTCACCACATGGGGGTGTACTCCTAACAAAAGTCAATGTGAAATTTTGTTACCTACCATATTTGCAAGACAAAGGATTTTCAGTGCCTGTGAATAGCATTTAGGTAGAAATAAAATTAATAATATCTTGTGGTAACAAAGAAGGAGAATTGATTGGACAGGGCTTTTTTTAACGTAGTGGACAATTTATCAAGCAGACACACCCTCTCCTCCTTCCCTTAGCAATCCAGCGAAGAACATGCTAATTGTGTCTTCAACAACAAGTTATATCCATCCTCTTCTTCTGGTTGACTTGCATCATTGAATTTTAGTTACATTAAAGTTATTTCAGGCAGCCCTTTTTCACTTCTCATGTTTTGACATTTTCTTCCATTTTTCTCTTTAGTCGCAATGGCTGTATCCTTGGCCCAGTAGCTGCTTCTGATATATACAAGAACCCCAAAGTCTACAATAAGGTAAATGTGGCAGCAAAATTCAATTTACCCCAAGCCAGGCTATTTTATCACATGAGGTGATGACTCAAGGCATCTATTTCTGGGGTCATTTTTTACTTGCAGTATTTGTGGCCAAAGTTCAGTGGAGGTTTCAAATACAACATTGACATGACCTTTTTTATTTTAAAATGTTTCCTAATTTCAGAATTGTGAATAGCCCTGATTTATTAAAAGTTGGGGGAGTCCTATGCTGAACTAGGTAAATGCTGAGTAAAAGAAGCTGGAGGGATGGTTAAGCAAGATTTCCACAGCTTAAATATCAGGACTTCAGTGCCCAGGTTCAGCCCTTTTCAATTGCTACATTTTTGGTGCTCAAACTGCATATAAGGGGATACTGTGCTACGTGTCCTGCCAATACATGTTGTTACCTTTTTGCACATATCTTCCAGTTTTGGAATGTGCAAACACATATTTAAAAATCTGAGTTTCCAAACATGCATACCAAAAGCTGGAAAATACGTATGTTGCCCTATTCACACAAAATGACAACTGTGCATATTGGGAGGATCATGGTTAGTCCAATCTGTCAAAATGGGAATGTCAAAATGGGAATGTTACTCTCCAATGGTTAGGAGAAACAGCAAATTATGCAAAGTTTGGAAATAAGGCACATTTGCTTAACTTGCACAATACAGAGAGATTGCAGCATTCAAGTCTTATTTCCTTTTCAGCAGAGTGTCTCCCTGATTTGCTTTAATTTTTTTGCAGGATCTCTTCTTCCAATTATTCCCCCCCCCACGCATATTGACACCATCATCTTGTGCAGCACCTGAAACTTGTCAATCTCTTTCCTGCAGGTCCATGAAATAGAAGGGATTAAAATTGTCACTTACTGCTCCCCACTGTACTTTGCTAATTCAGAGATATTCAGGGAGAAAGTAATAGCCAAGGTAAGAAATCATCTCAATGCTCAGATAATGTCATGACACATTAGCTTTTCTGTTAAAACACATCCATTTGTTTTCTCATTGCACAACAGCAAATATCTTCTAAATAAAAACATATGGATTAATGCAGAAGGCAAATCTTCCTTCTCTCTTTACCTTCATTATATGTCCTTTCTGACAGTTACAGTGTAATCCTAGCTCTGGTCAATGCCAACAGGCCACTCTAAGAGACGGGATACCCTACAGATGGCTGCCAGAAGACCGTAGTTGGTGCACTGGGCCATATGGAAAGAGATGGTCCTTAAAAGGGTGTAACTCTGCTTATGATAGCACAATTAAACTGACAAAAGTGCCTTTCTGCTGGCATGTCTGTATGTAGTTAATTTTGGTTACCCTGGGATGTTAATATGTTTGTTGGGATGATTTAGGCATCATTGAAAACTGTGAAGTCTCCATGGTTAATTTCACAGTTTCGAGATGCCCTGAAGATAATCCCAAGAATTTGGGATTTCTTCCCCAAAATTTCCCCTTCTGTACCCTTAAAAGTTGCAGAGTCACCATTTAAGTACTAGATTCATGTTCAGACATATATAAACTGAACCAGGATGAACAAACCAGCTCATTATCTTCTTGTTTAATTAGACAGGTGTAGATCCCATAAAAGTTTTCTTGGCCAGGAAGAAGTATGTGAAGAATCAGGAAAAAGTTGCAATGGCAGCGACAGTGGCAGTACAAAAAACAAGCAAGCTAAAATCCGTCTTCAGGGAAAACAAGGTAATTTAGCTTTTTTCTTAGTGGTCAAAGATATTGTGTCCAAATAATGGATTAGAAAAGCCTTGTTACATGAGAAACACCAGTCATACTTTGGATCCAGACAGCCACGTTGCCCAAAGGCTGCAGAAACAGCTGTGACTGGTTGGAGATGGACCAGAACTGCCAGCCCTACATTAAGCTCCTTCCTATGACCATGGCACACCCATCCAAGTGTTATTGCAACTGCTGAGGTCAACAGCAGCATCCACAAATGTTAGGCCAGGCAAGAATTTTTCCTATGTGTTATATTATTATAGGGTCAAATATACCACTGGAATACTTGGGGGGGGGGATGTTGAGCTGCCACCAGTGTTCCCTCTAAGCTGAGTTAGTGTGAGCTAGCTCACAGTTGTTAAGCCTCCGGCTCACACATTTTTCTCTTAGCTCAGGACGGATGGCTCCAGAGCAAACTAATTTATGCAGCAGCCAAATCGCTCACTCACAACTTTAATGCCAGGAGCTCACAAAATAGGATTTTTGCTCACAAGACTCCACAGCTTAGAGGGAACATTGGCTGTCACACACCACTTTAAAAATAGAACTGGGCTCTTCCCTCCTTCCTTGCAGTGGCTATGGGTGAGGGTTCAATGGATGATCCACGTGCAGCTACCGCACAGTTCCTCCTTTAAACGAGAGAAACATAGGTTTATATTTTCTTTGAAATAAAGGGAAGTGGTCTGGGTGCTCTCCTTTACTGCACAGGCTTTCTGCAGCCCATGTGGGGGGCAGGGGGAATCCTCATGTGGAAAATGCTTGAAATAGCTAGAGACAATGAGTCTGCTCTATGGGTCTTGCAGTTTCCCCTTGTATGCATTGTTTTAAAAAATGATTAACTTCCAAGAACAAGGGTTCCATCTAGAACTGCTGGGCTGCTCTCTCCATCTGCCCTTGAGTATCACACCACAGCCGAAGTGTTCCGGTTGGTCATGACACCTGAGCCCCAGACACCTTAACAAATTGAGGTTAAGTCCTTTCCCAATAACTGGGATTCTGAAATGGGATTAACTTGTGGTCAGGAAGAACGGTTACTGGGGGAGAAAGCTGACTTCGGTTTGTTAAGGTGTCTGCATTCAGACATCATGGCAAACTTTAGTTGAAGACTTTGTATTCAGTTCTGACACACAATATGATAGGAAGAGGGAGGAGGAAGGGGGAGAGAACATGTGAGCCTGACAGTTACCAAGTTTGGATATGTCATGAGCAAACTGAGATGTGTTTATGATGTCTGTGTTGAGCCAAGAAAGCAGTAGGGTTGCCATTTCCATGTTGGGAAATACTTGGAGATTTTGGGGGTGGGGCCTCAGGGGGCTGAGGTTTGGGGCATAATGCCATAGAGTCCAACTTCCAAAGTGGCCATTTTCTCCAGGTGAACATATCTCAGTCGCCTGGAGATCAGTTGTAATAACGGGAGATCTCCAGCCACTACCTGGAGGTTGGCAACCCTGGCAAAGCTTATACAGAAAGCCACGCACATAAGCGTGGCCATCCTGTTCTGGTGTAGAATGCCATGTTAGTAGAAATGAATCTACGTGGGGTAGAAGAGGTTGGGTTGCTCAGCTAAGGAGAAAAGTGCTTGGACATAGAGCACACAGGAGGGAGGAGGGCTCTGCATTCCAAACCCGTGTACTCCACCAGTTGCTACTGAAAACAGAAACCTGACTCAGCATTGGGGGTGAGGTCCAACATTATCTCCAACCATAGAAATGAAATAAAACCGCTATACCTTTTTATATTAGTATCTAACACCTTATTAATTAAATAAAATTCACACAAAATGGAAGTGATAAATTCTGGATGAGTCTCCAATCAAATGCCAATTGCTTTTATATATGGTGGGGACGTCCAAAAATTAGAAGGGCTTTTTGGTAAAGAAATGTTGAATACTGTCAGCCTGATGACTGCGCGCCTCGAATGAAATAACCATTATGAAGTGATATGGGATCTATTAACCATGGCAAAAATATTTATAGCAACTAAAAGGTGTGGACATAAACCTCTGATAACAAAAGAATTAATTGCCAAAATTTAAAAGCCCCTAGAAATGTTTCAAAGACTTCAGTAGTTTTTATTGCATTTATAATTTGAAGATATAATTGAGATTTCCATGACATGTTTTGTAATGTGAAATAACTGTAATTATCATGTTATAATTTTTCAATAAGAAGTAGAGAAAATGGTATCCCTCCTCCCACACCTTTATGTATGATAGGGCAGTTCTATGTTAAAACACTATTGTATCTGATTTGGCCCAGGGCTTATTAAAAAAAAAAAACACCAATGTATATCTTGCTGACTTCAGCTTAAAGCAAACAACCAGGGTCACCTTGGAAGCTAGAGAACATTTCTTCAGCAGCAGCAGCAGCAGCAGCTTTTCAGGAAAAACATTAGGTGCCAGTACTGCACAGAATACATACTTTAGATACTTGCAGTACTAGGACATAAGCAACAAGGTTTTCCAGACTTGACCATCTGAATGATAGAAGAAAGATGCCCTCCATTATGGTGGCCATTGTAGTCCTAAAAAGTATTATGTAGCCTTTGTTTAAGGTAGCTGTGACAGACATTTAAAATGCTGTTTCCTAATGCAGTAAACAGCGTTCCGTGCGCCTTGGTGTTTAGTCATGCCGGCCACATGACCACGGAAACGTCTTTGGACAGCGCTGACTCTTCGGCTTTGAAACGGAGATGAGCACCGCAACCCTAGAGTCAGATTTGACTGGCTTTCGAGCAAGGGAACCTTTACCTTTACCTTTTAATGCAGTAAAACCAGAAAAGGGAGGTGAATAGTTAACTCTGCTCTAGAATGTTGAGCTTGAGTGACAGGCTGCTCCTTTTCTCTGATTGGCTAGCACCAGATGAGGGAAATATAAAATCAACTGTGTGCTAAGGGGAGGGAAAGTTTGTTTTGAGTTCAGTAGCAGTTACTGTTTAGTAAAGGAAAAGTTCAGATAAAGAAGTGGATATCTGAAGAGTATGTCAGACAGGTTCACCTTTTGAATAAAGGGAGAGACTCCTGGTCTTAGCTGTGTTAAACACAACCTGAGAAAGAATTCCATCCAAGAATTCAGAGTCTAGTGTCAGTGAAAGCTGAAGTACATTTTCACACAGACGCCAAGAACTGGGGTTTGAGATTTTGGCAAAGAGTGACTGGGTAGCAGGCTGAAGCTCCCAATCAGGCCAAAAGGAATAGAATTATATTTTCAGGGAAGAAATATAAATCCTGTCCAGTTATACAGGGAATTGGCACTGAGGCAGCCCCTGGTCTGTTGTGAAAGGAAACAGTTATAGACTACTCTGGGGAAAGAAGACACATTGTGATTTCAGAAAAGGGGAAAGAATTTAATACACACACACAAAAGAGTGACCTTCCAAGAACATCTGAACAGTTAATAAAAAACTATATGCAGAAACATTGTAACTGAAACCTAAGTACTCAATCAACTATCTCTCACAGATAAGAACCAAGAGTTTGTAAAAATAAGCTGCTATAACACCATCTTCTCTGTCAACTGAAAAATATACGGTTTTTCCAACAACATTTTCCTCAGCCTTTCCAATACCTGACTGCTCCATACCATCCCCGCCTATTAAATAAAATATTTATTATTGTTCACAGCTATAAGGTCTCCAGTGTCATTTCAAGGGATCAAAAAAGAGGGCTCTTGTTTTCTCCTGACAAGTTCCTGGGCTGGGAAAAAGCCAAATTAGGTTCTGTCAAAGGGTGGGACATTCTGATTTATAAAGCCACAAATATTATCACACTAGTGGGGTCCAGCTCACTACCTGAAAGGAAGTAAGAATTTTGGTAGGAAAAATCTGCCCAAGAGTGTGGAGAGTAACAGGGGATTCATCATAGTAGTCATGGTGATTCTCACCTAAGTGAAAATCTGGCAAAGAGAAAGTTGGAAAAAGTCTGTGATTGGCTACAAAGAGCACAGAATAACAGTTCTGTTGCAATGCAGGGCCTTTAACAGATTAATCTGCTCCAAAATTTCTGCTCCAAGGCAGGCCCTTTAACAGATTAATCCACACCATGTGGAAGCAAATGAAAACACTGTTCTATGATTTAGGGGGAGGGAACCTGGTTAATCCTAGTTAAACCCAAATTCATGAGAGTAAGTCATGCATGCTACATCAGATGCTCAGTGATTTCCTGAGAGTAGACAGTTTATCCTGAACGTACTATTTCTTCCTTTGTACAGACCATATCACTGCAAGAGCTCCAGAAGGACTTTGAAAACACTTCTCCAACAGATACCAACAACAACCAGACAGCCGCCAATGGCACCAACATTTCCTACGTAGCATTCAATCCTTCTGGGAACACTTCAAGGCAAGCCAATACTTCTTCTGCACAGGGAAGCACGACTAGTCATCGAAGCAGCACCTGCAGCAGTATCCCAGCCTCTAATGTTGATCCAATGACTACAGCACCCCCATTTGTCAACTTCCACACCATTATCTTGGACATGAGTGGAGTTTGCTTTGTAGATCTGATGGGTACAAAAGCTCTGGGAAAGGTGAGTTTGTATCCTGCCTCCAGTTTATTTTGTTTTGTTGACCTTGTTTTATTAATTGAAGCTATGTTTAAAATTTTCCATTGAACTCAACTAGATAAATGTAAACAGAACTGTAGGCTTTTTGGTAGCTGTAGCACGTTGAATTTAGTCACTCGTAAGGGCACAATTGGCAGCTGAACAATCAGTTAGAAGTCATACCTGTGGAACACAAGTCATTATGACATAGCTATGGCCAGGATCAGATTAAGGCTAAGAAGTTAGTGGTCACTTCCAGACAGGGATGGTATTTTGCAGTTTATCCATTGCTGGTGTGGCTGAAGATTAAGTGGATCAGCAATGGGGCTTCCATACAGCAGGTTTCCCACCCAGTGTTCCTGCCTCAATCCCCCCCTAAAGTGACCACACCCTCCCCTGGGCCACCCAGGCTTTTGCGATGTATTTTTTAAACTGGCACTAGAATACTGTTATATTGATATATCATTGTAATAATAGGTACAGCTGGTCCTCTGAATTTCATTTTTTTTATTACATCTCTAGCTTGATCCCTTGTGAACATATGCCCTTTTCATTATGGCTGAGTTCATTCTGGCAGTTTGCCCCGATATAGGCACGAGCCAGAAATGTTTCACAAGCAGATTAAAGGGGCCATTCACACAGGCACATCTGTCAGGTGTTCCCCAGCCATACTCAACCTGTCTTGTAACGCTTCCGAGTTTAAAAGATACCAGGAGAAAGTGTTATCAAACCCTGGAAAGCACAATTATCCCACGTCCACCCCGCATCAACAAAGTGCGAGCGCCAAAAGCCACAGTTTTTCTTGTGTGCTTATGCGCATAAGTGCATATCCAGATCACTAAAAAGAAAGCTGCACCTTACAGCTGTGCCTCTGCCAGGGGCAGGCCAACAGTGTGAACCCTCCCTTGCACCTCCTCCCCAGTATGCTCCCGCATCAGTCGGTGCAGTGTGACCTGGAAAACCCGGAACAGTTTGTTCCGAGTCTTTTTTGCCACGACTCCCTCCCACTTCAAATTGTCAGTCTGAACTAGGCCCATATTTCTGCAAGGGAAGAGGCTAGATACTTACTTTTTAATAAAAGGTGGGAGGGAGTTCAGAGATATGACAACATTCTAGTGCCAATTTTTTTAAAAAGCCCCAGTGATGGGAGAGGAAATGGCTGCCATGTGAGTAGGAAAATCCAAATCTTCCTACATACACAGCAGCCATCCTGGCTTTTTTGCAAACTTTCCCAAAACTTTGGAGCAAAACAGGTTTGAGGAAGATGAGAGAAAAGCTGGGGAAACCCCTGTAGGTTCACAAATGCGCCACAATGCTGTGAGGAAGCAGGAATAAAAATCTGCTTCTCATTGAACTTGGGACAGATAGCCCATATAAAAGACACCAGTAATAGGTGAGAAAGAGGCTGATGTCTAGGGATGGGCATGAACTGGAAAAATGCGATTTGTGTCGGTTCGAGGCTGAACCATGAAACTGAATCGAACTGGGAGGTTTGCTCACAAACCAAACCAGTTTGTGGTTCATGGCCTTGCAGACCCCATTGAAAAGGGACCACAGTCCCTTTAAATAGGGTTTGCAGAAAGCCCAGCAGGCTGCCTTTCAGTTTGGTGTAGTGGTTAAGTGTGCGGACTCTAATCTGGGAGAACCGGGTTTGATTCCCCACTCCTCCACTTGCACCTGCTGATGTGACCTTGGGTCAGTCGCAAGCTCTGGCACAGCTGTCCTTGAAAAAGAGCAGTTTGTGTCAGAGTTCTCTCAGCCCCACCCACCTCACAGGGTGTCTGTTGTGGGGAGGGGAAGGGAAAGGAGTTTGTAAGCCGCTCTGAGACTCCCAAGTGAAGGGCGGGGTATAAATCCAATCTCTTCTCTTCTTCTTCTTCTTCTTCTTCTTGTTTCAGGCTATCTTGCGATATAACCAGTTCCTGATACACTGCTGTAGCTCTTACAGGAACTTTTATATGCCCTCCTACACAGTCAGTGGGAGGGAATGTGACATGGTATAACCCAGTCTTGTCAGATCTCAGAAGCTAAGCAGAATTGGGATTTGGATGGGAGATGACCAAGGAAGACTCTACAGAGGCAGACAATGGCAAACCACCTTGGCTTCTCACTTGCCTTGAAAGCTCCTTGCCCAGGGTCACCATAAGTCAGTTATGACTTGACAGCTCATATGTATGTACATACATAGTCAGTGGGTCATCAAGGATCTGAACAGCCAGAATCTGGAGGAAGTCACAGAATAAGAACATTCTGCAGCATCTTTAGAACTTTAGATAGAAAGCTATCATGTGAGCCAGTAGTTGGGGTGCCCAAAGTTAAGATTCAGTGTTCTTTACAGCCATTTAAAAGACAGTTTTTCAATAAAACTAAGTACCTAGTATTTCCATTCTTGTTCCAGTGGTTAGGTTTAATGCCCCTCGTTGTGTCAATGGAAGTTGAGCGCTTTTGAAAATCTTGTGCTGTGTACCACTTCAGATGTTTTAACCATATAATTCTGAAAACAATTCTCCTGCAGTTTCTGGAATTTGCAGTACATCCTAAATGAATGGTCTGTCAGATGCTGTAAAAGCGAATTAGCATGTGGAGAGTAATATCCCCCCCCCCATTTTTTGTCTCCTTTTATAGCTGTGCACTAACTACCAGAGGATTGGAATTAAAGTTTTCCTGGCAAATGTGCCTGGTAAGAATATTGCCTCATGTGCCATGCTTAACCTATCTTCCATTTTTTGCAGCCTCCAAGAGGTGTAGGATCACTGGAAATGAAAGACAGATTTGGATGTAATCCAGTGAGAGTGCTTCTAGAGCAGCCCTTGCTGTTTTGAAAATGTTGTCTAGCATTTCTCCAAATTTGACTGCATCCTCTTCTAGGTGGGAGAGACTGGCCAATGGTGTGGGATGGCATTTATCAGAGGAATAAGATAAACCTTGAACCTTTCAGTGATTCTCTAAAATCATCTTGTTATTAAGATGAAATCTTTGCCTGTCACAGCAAGTACCAAGCGCATATATACCTTTGGGCTCAAATTCCAAAGAGCTTGAAGTAACAGCTCTGAATATTGCTCAGTTCCTTTCATTAATTCATAGGTGAGGTATGAAGCCTAAAATGGCTTAAGCTAGTAAATGGCAACAAAATTAATTTGATAGAAGGCCCTGTTGATTTTATATCTCATCTCATAAATGTGTGTACGTGTGCTTAAGACTACTGGTCAAGCAAGCCGAAATAAATAAATATATATATATATCATCTGAAATCACAGTGCAATTTCTCATGTTTTAGACCAGGGGTCCCCAACATGGTGCCCCTGAGAAACCATGGTGTCCGCCAACACATTTCCTGGTACCAGCCAAGTTTTTAGAAAGGAAGGCAAGTGAAACCTCCTCCTATGGTGGCCATTTTGTGGGTGCTCCCACCACAGAATTCCAAAGGTGCCCACAGGCTCAAAAGGGTTGGGGACCCGTTTTAGACTATGCAAGGAAAGCTATGGCAGTATGTTTTCCATATCTGGAAGCACACATGGAATTGTTTCTTCCAATGAATTTTCCCATGAATGCAGTGCCATTCCCCAGAAAGTACAGCTCCATTTCAGAGCAAAATCTGGAGTTCTTTCAACTTGTATTCAGAGAAAACAATCAAGCTTTATCTACAGCAGGCATGTCCAACTTGGAACAGGTAGTGATCTATTTTTTCCGGCCAAAAGTGCCGGTGATTTACCACCATGAAAATAGTTTCAAATTAGTTTCAAATTAGATTTTAACCCACTAAAGTTGGGTTCCACTGCCCGCCCACATTTATAATGCACCTTCTGTCATTTACTGGTAAGCAAAACAAGCAAAAACAAAACAGAGAGATGAAGATCCAGAAAGAACTGCAAACATTTTTTATTTTTTATTGAGTTATAACTTTCTTTAACTGTGGGGCTGGTGATCTACCTCTGACCCCTCCACGATCTACTGGTAGATCGCAATCTACCTGTTGGACATACCTGATCTACAGTATTGATAACCGGCATCCCCTAGTTTGCATAGATTCTAATGCCTCTTTGCTCACAGGGCAAGTGAGAGTCTGGCTGATTAAGTCTTAGTCTATTAACTGTATGTGCTTTAGTCAATTAGTTGATCAATTACATTTGCACTGGAGTAAAGGCAATTCTTTCAGAAGCAAAAAAAAAAGTGTGCATCCATTTTTTTAGATGAGGCATGCATGTGCTTGATTTTAGAGAAGGCATTCCCCAGTCCCCTCTGTATGTGATGTACTGATTGATTAGCTTTGTATGCATTGGCAAAAATCAACACAAATACTTCCATTCCTACTGTATACCATGGTATAAATTTACAAGTGCACTTGCGTACAGTATTGTTTGGGGACCAGAAAGGCACCATTCAGAAGATGGTGCCAATTTGCTTATGCCCACTGGTTACCCTCCTTGTCTTCTTCTTCCTCTTTTTTTAAAGGTAGGCTATATGGGTTTTTTAATGGTAATGTGTTAAGTTGTCTGTGCTTTTAGCTTCCTAGATGCAATGGAACATCTTTTCTCTAAATAGACAATGGCTTTGAATAGGCTTCTAATCTTCAGAAGGGTGTGAAGCTTCAATTGCATGTGAAGGTCAGATTTATGATTCCTCCTTCCTTCTCCCAGCCTCACAGGTGGCAAGTCTGAGCAAAAGGAAAAATGTAGGGGAGGAGCTGCTTTACCCATTCTCTTCCTGCCTCTTCTGCTTAAAACTGCCCTCTCCCCAGCGGGTGGAGGGCAGATTAGCAAACAATGAAAGGGGCAAGTAAATAAATAGGTACCACTTCTGTGGGAAGGTAACAGCATTCTGTGTGCCTCAGCATTTAGTCATGCCGGCCACATGACCATGGAAACATCTTTGGACAGCGCCGGCTCTTTGGCTTGGAAACAACACCCTAGAGTTGGATTTGACTGGCTTTTGAGCAAGGGAAGCCTTTACCTTTACCTAGTGTCTCATCATTCCACAGTGGTTGTTTAGATAGCTGAAGGTGTTATGATGTACATTGCTCCATAACGAGGTCTATTTATAACCAGAAGAAAGGATTCACAAAGAGTTTGTGTTGTTTTGTTTTTGAAAAAAATATCACAAAGTCAAATGGAACAATAGTAATAGGAGAGTTACATGGCTGAGGGATTGGGTGTTTTTGTTATGCACAACCACATTTATTTTCAGTCCATTGGTTTTCTTTTTTGGAGCTCATTAGTTATCATTGACAGTTGTAAATATGTGTCTTTACTTAACCATCAGAGGTGGAATTATGCTTAGAATCCCCTGGACTTCATTGTTGCCAATAGTGCATAATTGTTATATCAGAGCAAATTAAAGCAGATCAGTTAAAGCAGATCAGATTAAAGAAAGCTGGAAAGACAGAAGTCATTCCATAAGGTGGGAGCCACAGCAGAGAAAGCACATGTACAGGCAGTTGTTGATTTTGCCCATTTGCAGTCTGGCACCCGCAGAAATTCCTGCTTACATGAGTGGAGATGTCATGGTGGAGCATAGGGAGGGAGCTGGTCCTGTAAATTAGAGGGGCCAAGACCATGAAGGGCTTTATATGAGCCAATATCTTAAACTAAGCTAGGTAACAAATGGGCAATCAATGCAGTGTCTGCAGAATGGGAGTAATGCACATGTTCCATCTAGCGACCGCTAGTAAGAGACTTGTGTGCCATGTTGGCCTTTGCTGGTCTGATGTTATTTTCAATCTATTGAGCAGTCAGAGTTTCCACAGTAAACAAGACTTGTCTCAAATAAGTTTTGGTGGCAGGTGTCTGTCTTTCATCCCCTTGATGTAACTCTGTCTCTTTCTCCAGCCCAAGTGTATGATGACATTCGCACAGGTGGAGTCTTTGAAGAAGGTGGCCTCGAGCCCAGTCACGTCTTTGTGACAGTCCACGATGCTGTTTTGTTTGCAACCATGAATGGCAACAGAGCTACACATCGTCCTGTTTTGGGAGAGGTATGGATGATTCACCTCAGCCCACCAAACTGTGGACCTGATCACTTTAAAATGATGGCAGCATCCCATTGGTGGACATGAGGATGCTATCATGTCTAGTTTAAAAAGCCACAACACTAATTTATTAGCTCAGCAATCTTGCGAACAAAAAGAATAATCTGTTTATCATTTCTTGTAATCCTAAAGGGGACACTGTAGAACCTCAGCAATGACCACCTAAGTAGATAGTTAGGAATAAAAATTCCCAAAGAGCTAATATTTGTCCCATTTTTCCAACTGGTTTGAGTACTCCTTTGCTGGTTTTCACTTGCACACACATTATTTGGTTTCTCATAACTTTATTATCCCGTTTGATGACTTCTTGCTGAATGTGTGGCGTGATTTTTAAAAGCATTGCGCTTGAGGGGAGATGATACAAAAACTGTGTGTGTTTGCATCTGGATATCTCACTCAGATATACAAGTCACCAGTAGCATTCAGACATGCAGATTACCACTCGATGCCACAGTTGTGGTGATGAACATGCAAATCCTCCTACTCGTAATAGAGCTTATTAAATTTCAGACGTGGATGTCAACACAATAAACTAGTACAAAGGCATTTTATTTTTAAATTGTCACATCACGTGCTGAGCTCACGGGGTAGCCCTGCTCCTAGTTTCATTATCTGCATTACTCTGCTTGATAAAGGATTTGCCAGCCCAGCTTCAGCTGACATGATGATGAAAGGTCTTATCTTTGCCATATAATGATTATTTGCTTCTATGACATTTACTGAAGGTGAAACCACCTGGTTATCATTTAAATGTGGGACAAGGGACTAATTCTTTGTTCCACAGCAAAGGTGTATCTACTTCTTGAGGCTTGGTAGGAGAACAAAATGTAGGGCCCAGCCACACCATATATATAATACTTGCAGGTAAAAACATAAATGGCAGACTTTTGTGTACATTTAGATTGCTAATGTTAGCATCTCTACTCCCTCCCCTGAAAAAAAAATATGCCCAACGTAAGTAAAATCTTCCTGTATTTCTCCTAAATTTCCATTCTTGCTGTTTAAACCCATTATTTATTTATACCCTGACTCTCTCCCCTAAAGTGGGGACCTAAAGTGATTTACACTGCTCTCCTCGCCTCCGTTTTATCCTCACAACAACTCTGTGAGGGTAGGTTGGGCTGAGAGTGTGAGACTGGCGCAAGGACCCAGCGAGCTTTCATGGAAGAGTGAAGATTTGAACCTGGGTCTCCCAGATCCTAGTCTGACATTCTAAAACACCACAACACACTGGCTAAACCCATTAAACCTGAACAACTTGTAGTTTCTTTGAATTGTCATTGAAATAAAACTATGCAGAATGATTGTAGGCCTTGTTCCTACAAACTTTTTAATACCTAAGTATGAATGAGTACAAAATATATGTACAGAGCATCAGATGTGAAGGGCATGTGTCTTAAAATTCATGTATACAAGGTCTCTCCTAAGAACCTTTACTCTATGCAGAATTTTTTCATGGTGCCCGAAGCAAATGGAAATGCATTGCCAGAGCATACATATAACAAGGCCATTGCATAAATATGTCCTATGGCAGTGCCAGTACAAAATAATTTTTTTTAAATCTCATACACATGAGATACACTGTGTATGATACACATGATACACATGAGATACAGTGTATGATACACATGGTACACTCCAGCCCTCTCAGCTATAAAGGCCAGCTCCATGGATTATTTTAATAATCTATATACTAATACTGAAGTCGCCCCCTTGCGTGCGGATACCTAAAACCGCACATCGGGGGCACCTGGGGGGGGAGGGAGATTTTCGTGCACACTTGGGGCAGTCCCCAGGTGTGCACAAAAATCTGAAAATCTGAAAAAAATATCGGGGGGATACTTAAATCCCCCAAAAGGGAACGGCTTCGGCAGCGGCAACGGGAGGGGAGGAGAAGGCTGGCTGGCGGGCGAGAGACCGCGAGTCCCGGCGGCTGCAAGCCGCTCAGGCCTCGGTTCGGAGAGGGGGGGAAGGAGGTGGGTGGGGGGAGATCAAGCGGGGGGTGGAGGAGACGGGGGAACCGGCGGGATGGGGGGGAAGCTTACCTGCTCCTGCTGGTTCCTCCTCAGCCAGCTCAGTTTGGAGCTCCCCCCCGCGAGTTTCGCGGGTCCTCTTTCTTGTTTAAATATATTATGCTTTTTAGCTTGTAAATAGTAACTAGTTATTCCCTCCCTCCTCATTTTTCCATACAGAGAGCAAGTCAGATAGAAATCTCTGTCTCTGATGAGTCTCTGGAAGACAGCAGTGCTGAATTCCAAAACTTGGAAGAGGTAAGTGAAAGAAAAAGATGGTAGTAGGGAGCGAAAAGTCTGAGCCATCTTTCAGACATGCAATCTCTCCAATACATTTTTGACCAGTTTCTAATCCAGGGCACTATTCCTAACTGAGATCCCTTGTTTTTCCCCCAGGAAATGTTTGGAGGTATTTTTCATTCAGAGACCCAGACAGCACTGTGAGTTCTCCAGGAATGCTCTTAAGCAACTGAATCCTTAACTGAGGAATGCCTTTTAGGAAGAAAGGTTCCTGCATTCAAATGAAGAGGACAGTGGGCTCTGTACATTGGGGCATGGGACCATTGAGCTTTTGGGGTACCAAGGCCAAAATGCCTCTCTTACCTGACAATCTTTCCTCCTCCCATTCCTTTCTGCTTTCCAAACTCAGAGCAACTGGCTCTCAAAGCAGGTATCATGGGCAACAGAAGAAGGAACTCAGGACTAAACTTTGTCTACATAGAAGAAGCAGAAGAGCAGCAGGATTATTACTACACCTCTCTGGTCCTCAGTTGTTGCTCATTCACATTTCAAGCAATGCTTACATAGATATATGAACAGAAGCATACCGAGGGACTATTAAGCATTAGCCTTGTTCTTATGAGGAAAAATACAGGAAACATGGAGAATGCCTGCTGGAGAGCCAGGCAGATATCTCACAAAATGAAGCCACTTGGGTTTGCGAAGGGATGGTTGTTTCTAAAGTGTGCACTGACTTTAGGCCCCACACTATACGTAAAGAAATCCCTGGTAATACTGCCTATCCTTCCTCTGATTTTTAGCACTAGAACACAAAACTGTCCCTTTTTCTTTCTGGGGCTTAAGTGCAGCAGCATAATCTGTGACTTTAAGTCTCATTACCTGGAATAAGTGCCACATTTTCACACCACTGCTTAAAGAAGGGTTGCCTTCTCCATTACAAACCCCACTTTTTTCTTTTAGGGGAACCTTTCCATTCAGAGGGAAAAAAACCTATTACTTCTGGTAGGAACAATATGCATAGACAGGCTGTCATAAATGTGTTTGACATATATGGCTTGATGAAATGTACACTGAAGCCATTGGCTGAAATGGGCTTTTGAATAGTCCCTTGTGTTTAGAACTGAAAAGAAAATAACTGCTTCTACAGTATTTTGGTGCTTCATCTTCCTGTTCTCAATAACTAAACATTTACAAAATGTTCAGTTTAGGTTCATGTTGCAAAACAAACAAAGCTTCTGAAAGCACCAATTTTCTTGGACCTGTTTTCCAGTCCCATTACATATTCTGGGAAAAGGTGTACATCATGGATAGTATATTAAAAATATTTACAGCATATAACCTACTCAGAACTCAAGCTTCAAATAGATATTCAGGCTGAAGATCTTTAAACTGATCTACACAATACATCTCATTTGGTTTAGTATTTGATCCCTTTTAAGCTGTGTAACCTTTTCAAATGCTAAATGAATTTTCATTAGCATGCCACAAAGAGAATCTACCTCTCAGGCAGACAAGCCTGACTAGATAACCTAGAAACAGGTCTCTTTCGAATTTTATTTTATAAATGCAAAGTGATTTTTATATAAAAGTATGAATGATGCAAATTGCTCTTGCGTTTTTAGTTTTCTGTTTAATTTCATCTTGCAGTAGGGTTGAATTTATAAAGCCTAGGAGTCAAAGTTAAAGGTTTTATAATGAATGCAAAGCTGGATGAATATAGCCCAAGCCACAAGAAATGACAAAATGTTACTTGTAGCCCCCAAATTCAGATTTTCCTAAAATGTTTATCTGTGAACATGGGGGGGGGGGATCCCTCCAGCCATTTTCAAAGAAAATGAAGACTGAAAGGATCTTGGGGGGAAAATGAAACATTCTATTTAAATATCACATCGCAATAAATAGTGGAAAATGAAGTAGATTTGAAAGTGTATTTAATGTAGTAGGTCTGGAACTTTTAAAATACATGGTTTTGAAGGTGAAACTAAGTTTTTGTTTTATTGTTTAAAACAATCAATAAAAAACCCAAGAAAAAGTTCCTAGGAGCATGACTGACACTTCTGCAATAGTAACCTGTACAGCTGTTTCAGACATCTATTGGACATCATTGTCTGGGACAGTGTTCATAGTGAGTAACATACTCCCCTACCACCACCCATCTTGGGAGACATTTTAAAAATATTCCTACATATGGAAATCTTTTATCTAGCTGTGAACATACCCACTGTTATCATAGAGACATTCAGGGCTCTTTTTGTAGAAAAAGCCCAGCAGGAACTCATTAGCATAATAGGCCACACCCAACAGCAGGAACTCATTAGCATATTAGGCCACAACCCTGACAGCACAGCTCATTAGCATATTAGGCCACACCCCCATGTTACCAGAAGTGTGGTCATCCAGCCACACCCACCTTTTGCTTCTTATTCTGTTTACCTTGTTTGTTGTCAAAACCCAGGGCTTTTTTTTGTAGCAGGAACTCCTTTGCATGTTAGGCCACACACCCCTAATGTAACCAATCCTAATGAGTTTCTGCTGTTGGCTGTGGCCTATTATGCAATAGCCCTGGTGACATTTAAACAAAACAAAAACAAACACTATCCAACTTAAATGGTGAATAGTTACATACTCTCCTCATACCCAACTCAGTTGATCACATACACACATCAAAACACACCTACCTACAGAAAATCTTTCTTACCTTTTCCAGTAGAGGATGGGGGAGTAGGGTTGACAGCTCCAGATTGGGAAACTCCTGAAGATTTGGGGATGGTTGAATTTACAGTGAGGGAAAGAAAGGGAAATAAGGGGAAATCGCACTGTGGGAAGCCAAGCAAGGGGGGAGGGAAGGAGGAAAATTAGAAAATGGATATATTTGAAATGTTGTGGATCAAAATTATGATAATGTTGCTATATCCTTTTAATAAAAAGTTTAATTAAAAAAAAAAGATTTGGGGATGGCACCAGGAGATAGGGTTGCCAAGTGCTTTTTGAGCTGCAGCGGGGGACTCCCGGCTAGCGGCTGGAGTGTGCGCTTGCCGCACGCACGTCACCCAGAAGTGACATGATGACGCCGGGCACACTGGGGTGGGGCCACGACCATCCGAGGGAAAACCATAGAGTTTTCCCTCGGATGACCGTGGCCCCGCCCCTAGCGTGCCCGGCGTGATCACGTCACTTCTGGGTGACGTGCACGTCGGGGTGGGGTTCCCCCCAGGGCCCGATCTGCCAGTGGCGGGGAACGGGCCTCTGGGGCAGGGGATTTCACGCCCCCTGGGGGGACTTGGCAAGCCTACCTGGGGAGGACAAGAGACCTCAGTGGGGTACAGTGCCATAGAGCCCGCCCTCCAAAGCTGCCATTATCTCCATGGGACTAATCTCTGTAGTCTGAAGATGAGTTGTAATTCTGGGGGGATCCCCAGGTCCCACCTGGAGGCTGGCATCCCTACCTCATCTGCAATGTCAGTCAATACAGTGATCCAGAAGCTCTTTGCAGACTCAATGACGAAGTGAGGCAGCACACTGGCAGTTTCCCAATTCCTGTTTTTTCTTTTAAAAAGTAGGTTCATGGACCCTGAATTCAGATCAGGACCCAGGCGCAGGGGGATAGGCTTTAAGCCTTGCCTTCATGCATTTTTCCTGACCTGAAATGATTTTCAAAGCTGTTACTTACACCATTGAAGTAATGATCCAAATCAGATCCCCATATATCTGCTTTTTCAAACCAGTCTGATGAATAATTTATTTATTTATTTCATTTCTACCCCACCTTTCTCTTCAATGGGGACCCAAAATGACCTACATTGTTCCACACTCCTCCATTTTATCCTCACAATAACCCTGTGAGGCAGGTTAGGCTGAGAGTGTGTGACCTGCCCAAAGGTCACAAAGCAAGCTTCCATTGCAGAGTGAGGATTCAAACCTGGGTCTCCCAGATTCTTGTTTGATACTCTATCCACCACACCACATTGGCTCTCTAATCTGAGAGTAAATCCCATTGAACACATGTATAGGATTGGATTGAACTAATTTGCTTCCAGGAAGGGAAGGCAGCATGGTATAGCCTGATCTTGGAAGATAAGCAGGTTTGGTACCTGGAAGGGAGACCGCCATGGAAGACTCTGCAGAGTAAGGCTGTGGCAAAATGGGGACCCACCCTCAGCCCTGGGAGACTGAGCAGCCGTTCTGTGGCTCGCAAGCCCCTGTTTTTGCCTTCCCACCCTTCCTGGTGGGGCTATTTCCCTTCATTACACGCTGCCACCACTCACTGGATTGACACCGCCTTCCTAGAGGGACAGTGAGACCCCTCTGGCTGATTCCCCAACCTTGGGAAGTTGGTACCACAATCTTTGGGCTCCCCCTGGAGATTTGGGCCCGTTTGGGTTCCCTGGCCTCCATTTTGTTTCTGGTAATGTCCTGAGCGGGGATGATTAAGTGTTCAGGGTGTTCAGGGATTAAGGGTGTTCAGGGACTGGAATGACAGGTACCAGAGTGAAATGATAGCCCCAGGGTATAGAACACTCCAGCTACACCCTGGAGCTGTCATTCCACTCTTGGGCCCGTCATTCAAGTCCCTTAAAACTCCTACTACACCCTGGAGCTGTCATTCCACTCCGTGGTCTCTCATTCCAGTCCCTGAACACTCCTACTACCCCCAGGGGCTGTCATTCCACTGTGGGGCCTGTCATTCTAATCCCAGAACACTCCTGTTCCCACCAAGAGCTTTCATTTGTCTCTGGGGCCTATCATCCCAGTCCCAGAACACTCCTCCTACCCCCAGGGGCTGTGATTCCACTGTGGGGCCTGTCATCCCAGTCCCAGAACACTCCTGCTACCCCCAGGGGCTGTCATTCCACTCTGGGACCTGTCATTCCAGTTCCAGAACACTCCTGCTACCCCCAGAGGCTGTCATTCCACTCTGGGGCCTGTCATTCCAGTCTCAGAAGACTCCTGCTACCCCCAGGGGCTGTCATTCCACTCTGGGACCTGTTATTCCAGTCCCAGAAGACACCTGCTACCCCCAGGGGCTGTCATTCCAGTCCCAGAACACTCCTGCTACCCCCAGGGGCTGTGATTCCACTGTGGGGCCTGTCATTCCAGTTTCAGAACATTTCTGCTACCCCCAGAAGCTGTCATTCCACTCTGGGGCCTGTCATTCCAGTTCCAGAAGACTCCTGCTACCCCCAGGGGCTGTGATTCCACTCTGGGGCCTGTCATCCCAATAGGGCTGCCAAATGCCCCCGGGGGCGGATTTCCCCCCGCTTTGGAGGCCCGATTTCCGCCCCCGCGGAATCGGGCCGGGGGGAACCCCACCCCGGCGTGCACATCACCCGGATGTGACGTCATGACGCCGGGCACGCTGGGGTTTTCCCCTCAAATGGCTGTGGCCCCGCCCCCAGCGTGCCCAGTGTCATGACGTCACATTCAGGTGACGTGCATGCGGATGCACGGGACACCGTCCAGGAGCCCCCCGCCGCAGGAATAAACAGGTTTGGCAACCCTACATCCCAATCCCAGAATACTCCTGCTTCCCCCAGGGGCTGTCATTCCACTCTGGGGCATGTCATTCCAGTCCCAGAACACTCCTGCTACCTCTAGGGGCTTTCATTCCACTCTGGGGCCTGTCAGTTCATCCTCATAAGCCATCTGCTACCTCCAGGGATTGTTATTCCACTGTGGGTCCTGTCATTCTACCCTTGCAATTCGGCTAACAACACATCTGCTACCCCTATGGGCTGTCATTCCACTGTGGGGCCTGTCATTCCAGTCCATGTCCAGTATATTTGGGACCAGCGACCTTAATGGAAATTTCATTCTGCATTTTCTTTGCAACTCTTCTTGAGCTGTAATGTATTTCAATGGAGCCCATGCAAGTCAATTGGCAGGCTCCCATTATTTCCAATAGGCCTTCAAGTCTCTCCCATTGTTTCCAATGGGCAATCCTGTCCTTCCTTTTAGTACATCCAATCCGGAACTACAGGCCACTTACCCTTATGGGGAACCATTTTAAACACCAACTACAGACAGCATCCATCTTACACACCCAGGTAAATGCCATTTCGTTACAAAGGCAATGGCAACCCACCTCTGCTTCTCATTTGCCTTGGAAGCCCCTTGCTGGGGTCACCATAAATCGGCTGTGACTTGACAGCACTTTACACACACATTTGTTTCCAGCACTGCACTGAAGTGTGTTGCTTCTTTGTCCAAATGTGCACTGAAGAGATCCTTTGTGCTGGACAGAGACTAACCCAGTCATTCCAAAATCATTATTAACATATTGTAACATATTGCTGGTGATCACAAAGTCCAAACAGTCATTTAAGCCTGTCACAGCAAACACACATCAATACAATACAGTCTTATGGCACCTTAAAGTCTAATGTTCATTATGGCATAAACGTCTGTGGACTAAAGTCCACCTCAGCAGATATTTGAGGTGTGTCCTTAGATAGCAGACACGCATACACACAGGTCTTTTACCACATATAACCACATTAACATATTTCTCTCTCACCCCTCTTTTGTAAACACTTTAGGTGGTTCTGATCTACATCTGTTTGCACTGCTCGGACATTCCTTTTCTGTATTTAGCTGCATGCAGAATTGCAATGAAAATCCTCATGGATACTGAGCCACAGAAATCTTTCATCTCCTAGATCTTCCCATCCACATGCATGGGTTGTTCTTTTCTGTCTCCCTACTTCAACTGTTCACGAACATCAGTAGGGATATTGCTCTCCTTTAACAACCAGCAGTCAAATTCTGATGGCCCTGTACCACGGCTTCCCTGTCGCACTGCTATTAAGCAGCAAATCCGCTGATTATCCCACCATTCCCCTGCACCCCAAACTCCAAGCTCTCCCTCCCAAATTTAGATTTCCCCCTCTCCCACCACATGTTGAGAAATTGTGCTAATTATTAGTAGCATTATAGTTCAAACTATTTTAAAGGCAACTGCAGCAGCTATAGCTATACTGCTCAGGAGTAACAGACCAGGAACACTGTAATGAACAGGTGTAATAGAAGATAATTTTCTACAGAATTACTATAGTAAATGATTTTGCCACATATCTTTATTGACTCTTTGTCATTTTTGTCACGGATGTTGGATTTCCTCAACCTCCAAGTGGAGCCTGGAGTTCTCCTGGAACCACAACTGATCTCTATATGACTGAGATCAGTTCCCCTGGAAAACATGGTTGTTTTGGAGGTAGGGTTGCCAGCCTCCAGGTGGGGCCTGAGATCTCCCGCTTTTACAACTCCTCTCCAGCTGACAGAGATCAGCTCCCCTGGAGAAAATGGCTGCTTTGAAGGGTGGACTCTATGGTGCTGTACCATGCTGAGGTCTCTCCCCTCCCCAAACCCCGACCTCTCCTGGCTCCACCCCCAAAGTCTCCAGGTATTTTCCAATCTGGCAACCCTATTTGGAGGGTGGCCTTTATGACATCGCATTCCTGAGCTCCCTCCCCAAAATCTTCCTTCCTAGGCTCTGCCCCCAAATCACCAGGAATTTCCCAACCTAGAGCTGGCAATCCTAAAAGGAAGACTCTACCGGAAGAGAGTACCGCAAAGACAGTGCACACTATAAAAATTCGGCTTCTATTCCAGAGAGGGGAGGAGGGGCCAGAATATGAAGTCTGGCGTATCCCTGTGATGAATAACCAGTTCCTTTTGTCTGAGTCCAGTGGCACCTTTAAGACCAACAAAGTTTTATTCAAGGTATAAGCTTTCCTGTGCAAAGCAGACTTCTTCACTGTATCTGAGCTGGAATCAAACTTTGTGCTGCTGCTTCAGACCAACAGGGTTACCCACTCGAATGTCAGCTCCTTTTTGTTGTTGTTGTTGTTCAGTGGGTCGCACAGTCGAGTCCGACTCTTCGCTACCCCATGGGTCAGTTCCTTTAATGATTAGCAAAAAGAGGCTTCTTCCTGGTCAGGCCCCCAGCGACGGCTGTCAGAGCGCGAAGTCAGCAGCAGTCAGAGCGAAGTAAAATGGCGGCGCTTAGCCCCCGGTTGCGAACGGCGCTGTGCGTTGCTCTCCTGTTGTTGTGCGCAGTGACAGTCGTCCTCTTGGTCGTGCTGCTTGCTCGAGCTTACTCCATGAAGCCTGCTGTGCCAGCTCCTGAGATCTGGGATCGGGAGGGGGAGCGGCGCGTAGAGGCTGCGTTTAGCCCCCAGGAGCGACGGGACCTTAAAGAGGCACTGAAAGGTAACGCGGGAGTGGGGGGCCGAAAAGGAGCACCTTCTCAACGCCGCTGTCAGGCAGAAACTGGTGCCACAGCCTCAGGCCATTTCTGCACGAGTTTTCGCCTTGCTTAAGTCCCGCGCAAGTTCATTATTTATCTTCCAACATGAGGACGTGCATGGAAGAAAACGAACACTCGCGTGAAGAGGAGAATGGTGAACTTCGCAAGGCTTTGTCACTGATGTGGAAATCAAAAGATGTTGATGATAATCATTATCAACATTGTCATCTTAAAAAGTGTCCACAGTTCCCCACATAGCTTCCATTCAGTTGCCATAACGGCATGCTTTTTTAAAAAAATCTTGCTTATGACGTGTTGTGTTCATTGTCTTGGATGTACTCTCTCAACTTGAGAGATTCTCATTTATCTGTAAAACAGGGTTGGGAAATTCCTCTAGATTTGGGGGATGGATCCTGGGGAGAGTTGAGTTTGGGGGTGAGATCTCAGTGGGGTATAATGTCATACAGTCTGTCCTCCAAAGCTGCCATTTTCTCCAGGGAAATTTATCCTCTGAAGATCAGTTGAATTCCAGGAGCTCTTCAGCCATCACCTGGAAATTGGCAGCCCTAAAAGTAGGATAGAGCCAATCTTCTAAATATTTCGTTCCCTCGCAGATTTTTTTTACATGTGATGTAATTTTTTACATGTGATAATTTACATGCCCGTTTGCTCTAGATGGGAAAACAACAATACCATCTGCCTCTCTTCCTCCTCCTCTTTCACATGTCCATGCATGCATGCTTGCTCTGGAGAGGAAAGGAACACACTACTCTCCCCGTGCATCAAACCTGCTATTTTCTCATCCCAATAAACCTGGTCATTGCCCATGGGTATCACAACCACTGGCAGGAGGAAAGTGGGGGAAATGGGGTGTGTGATGCCAGCACACAAACCAGAAGTGATATCGTGATGGGGGTGCACTAGGATTTCCCAAGAACTCTGTGGTTTAACTAGAGTTTTTCTGAATACTAGAGCCCCCCAAATTATGACATCACAACTAGTTTTTGACAGAAGTGACATCAGCACACCTGAGTGATACAAGTGTGCCTGTCCTCTCCCCCTTCCACTCATGGGGGTTGCAGACTTTGGCCAGGCAACCCTAGAAAATAGAAGAACTGTATATTTTCCCTCACAGAGTAAGTTATGGGGGTGGGCTTTGGGAATACAGCACTAGAAAAGTTTCCCCACCTGAGCACTGCAGACCTCCTCTTTTGCACAAGTTGCCATTTTGTAACTTACCCCATCCACCAAGCTACCATATTGTGACTTATAGCTCCCAAATAGCTTCCAGAAACATAAAGTGTATCTTCCTTTTCACCAACTATGATTAAAATGTCATTACCTAATATAGCTCAAGATGGGTAGCCCTGTTACTCTGTCTGTACCAGTAGAAAAGAGTAAGAGTCCAGTAGCACTGTCCTGTCTAGCGTGAGCTGCAGCTGGCGCAAATGCTTTCCAGGTGTGAGTCAACGCACAGCCACTGAAGAGAGTTTAAATCGTCTTTATTTAACTTCACAGGCATTCAGTAGATCATTCACTCACAATCCAGCTGATAGCTGTATAGAGCGTTACATCTTTCTGATCTAGGTCAATTCTATGGCCGTGGTGAGAAAAGAGATGGGCTTCCCCTCTCCTTGCAGTAAGGGTTGATGGACAAAGAAACGGAAAAGAACAATAAAACTCCTATCTTTGCGCCTCTGAGCTCAGGAAATTACTCTTAATGAGCCAGTCAGAGGGAAGCTTCTGGGACCCCTAATTGTGAACTCCAATTCCCAGGTGCAACTACTCTT